>NW_027590410.1:0-97500 GCF_964213995.1 Mustelus asterias | reverse complement strand
GCTTGTGGTCTATCCCTAACTGCCCTTGAACTGAGCAGCTTGCTTGCTGGGCCATTCCAGAGTCAACCACATCGTGTGGACCTGGATTCACATGAAAGACTTACAGGGACTACCAGACCTGCTGAGATTTTCCAGCATCCTCTGGCCTTATTCTGGAGTCGGATAAATTCCTTCTCTGAAGGGCATCGGTGAACCAAATGGGTTTTAACGGCAATGGTTTCATGGCCATCACCAGACCTTTAATGACAGATTTTTATTGAATTGAGATTTCACTATTTGCTGTGGTGTGATTGGAAGCTGGCTGCCCAGTGCATTACCCTCAGACTCTGGGCTCCCAGCCCAGTGACAATACCACCACACCATCAGATTGAGAGCATTTGTGTGATAGTCCCCAGTCTACCACTTTCAGGCCGGTCTCAATATGTTTAAAATAAACCGTTTTAAAATAAATCAATTCAAGTCTACATTAAATACCAGTTGGAGGAATTCACAGTTGCCTGGGGCAGTTTTCTAACACATTACCATCTTTCTATAGATAAGGAATCAAGTATTGTACACAATACTCCAGAGGTGGTCTCTCCAATGCCTTGCACACTGGAAACATACTGGAATTTAGAAGAATGAGAGATCAAATTGACAAGATGATAAAAGGTGTGGATAAAGTAGACGTGGAGCGGATGCTTCCTCTTGTGGGACATTCTAGGACGAGAGGTCACAGTCTTAGGATAAGGGGCAGCAAATTTAAAACAGAGCTGAGGAGAAACTACTTCTCCCAAAGGGTTGTGAATCTGTGGAATTCGCTACCCCAAAGAGCGGAGGATGCTGGGACAGTGAGTAAATTTAAGGAGGGGTTAGACAGATTTTTAATTGGTGATGGGTTGAAGGGTTATGGGGAGAAGGCAGGAAAATGGGGATGAGGAGCATATCAGCCATGATCGAATGATGGAACGGACTCGATGGGCCGAATGGCCTAATTCTGCTCCTATATCTGAGGAATTTCTGACCCTTCCTATTTAATAATTCATTCCCTCGTAATAAATGGTAACATTTTATGACATTTCTAATTAATTGCTGTACCTGTATATTAGCCCCTTTTGATTCATGCCCAAGGACAGCCCAATCCCTCTGTCCCTCAGAATGTTGTGATCTCACACCATTTAGTTATTAAGTGTATTTTATATTCATCAGGCCAAAATGTACATTTTCACATCCGCCCATTAAACACAATTTGGCAAAGCTTTGCCAATTCACTGAACTATTTATGTCCCTCCATCGTCCCCTTACATCCTCATCACCATTTATTTTCCAATCTATTGTTGTGTCATCAGCAAACTTAACATCCATATCTGCTCTGTGACATATCACTGTGTAATCTAACAACTAATCCAGTTCCCCTGGATTCCTGCTCTGTAACATATCACTGTGTAATCTAACAATTAATCCAGTTCCCCTGGATTCCTGCTCTGTAACATATCACTGTGTAATCTAACAATTAATCCAGTTCCCCTGGATTCCTGCTCTGTAACATATCACTGTGTAATCTAACAACTAATCCAGTTCCCCTGGATTCCTGCTCTGTAACATATCACTGTGTAATCTAACAATTAATCCAGTTCCCCTGGATTCCTGCTCTGTAACATATCACTGTGTAATCTAACAATTAATCCAGTTCCCCTGGATTCCTGCTCTGTAACATATCACTGTGTAATCTAACAATTAATCCAGTTCCCGTGGATTCCTGCTCTGTAACATATCACTGTGTAATCCAACAATTAATCCAGTTCCCGTGGATTCCTGCTCTGTAACATATCACTGTGTAATCTAACAATTAATCCAGTTCCCCTGGATTACTGCTCTGTAACATGTCACTGTGTAATCTAACAATTAATCCAGTTCCCCTGGATTCCTGCTCTGTAACATATCACTGTGTAATCTAACAATTAATCCAGTTCCCCTGGATTCCTGCTCTGTAACATATCACTGTGTAATCGAACAATTAATCCAGTTCCCCTGGATTCCTGCTCTGTAACATGTCACTGTGTAATCTAACAATTAATCCAGTTCCCCTGGATTCCTGCTCTGTAACATATCACTGTGTAATCTAACAATTAATCCAGTTCCCCTGGATTCCTGCTCTGTAACATATCACTGTGTAATCTAACAATTAATCCAGTTCCCCTGGATTCCTGCTGTGTAACATATCACTGTGTAATCTAACAATTAATCCAGTTCCCCTGGATTCCTGCTCTGTAACATATCACTGTGTAATCTAACAATTAATCCAGTTCCCCTGGATTCCTGCTCTGTAACATATCACTGTGTAATCTAACAATTAATCCAGTTCCCCTGGATTCCTGCTCTGTAACATATCACTGTGTAATCCAACAATTAATCCAGTTCCCCTGGATTCCAGGGACCCAGGTTCGAGTCCCGGCTTGGGTCACTGTCTGTATAGTATTTGCACATTCTCCCCGTGTCTGCGTGGGTTTCCTCCGGGTGCTCCGGTTTCATCCCGCAGTCCAAAGATTAGGGTTAGGTGAATTGGCCATGCTAAATTGCCCCTTAGTGTCAGGGGAACTAGCGAGAGTAAATGCATGGCATTATGGGGATAGGGTCTGGGTGGGATTGAGGCCGGTGCAGACTCCATGGGCCAAATGGCCTCTTTCTGCACTTTAGGATTCTATGTACTAATCTTCACCACAAAAGTGATGCACAATCTCCAAAATAATTTGTACGGTGCTGTTTATTCTGAAGTGATTGTGGATTTGAAATTGACTGCAGTAACAGCTCTTTTAAAATGGTTTGGAAAGTAATAGTAACCCCTCGCACAAAACAATTCACTTCTAATTCTTAGCTATCGGCATCGTCGTACGGAACAGGAAGAGGATGAAGAGCTACTGTCAGAAAACAGCAAGACAACCAATGTCTGTACAAGGTTTGAAGAATCCCCATCATGTGTGTAAAGCCATTTTATTCATTATTTCATACATGAGTTCATGTAGCTCAGTTTTCACTACCTTTTCCCAATTGCTTTCACATTTTCAGTCACCATTCATCGATGTGCAGTGTTCAATTTTGTCAAAATTAGACTTGTGGGACATTTGAGACTGTTGTAAATAAATCTCCAAAAACAGCACCGCCCGTTCTCCTGGTTTAATTGGCTGTATTTATTGGCATAAGGGGTCTTTTTAATGGAACAATCTACTGATGCTGAGAGACACCACGGACTCACTCCAGCCTAACTTGTAATCTGACATCATATTTTCTGACTGGATATTGTGGATATTGAGTATTTTGAGGTCAGATTCAGCATGAATAAAATGCAGGGTAAAGCTGAAAGATCTCCCTCATGCCAGTGTGACATGCCGGAAATCAAACACTGGTCCCTGTTGCTGTGAGGCAGCAGTGCGAACCGCTGTGCCATATTCAACCAAATGACTCCAGGGGTTCAGAAACTTCTGGGAAAGTTATTGCACCATCAATTATTGAGGCTCGATAGTTAATCTCTGGGTTTTAACACCAGTGGAAGAGTAGAGTGGAAATATTTGAATTGAAAATCAAAGATCAGATCTGCTTATTCAGACCGTAGTGTGATCTTGTTTTAAAAGCTTTTTAACCAGGTGCGCCTTCCACAACCATTGCTTTTTAACCAGCTGCTCCTTCCACAGCCATTGCTTTTTAACCAGCTGCTCCTTCCACAACCATTGCTTTTTAACCAGCTGCTCCTTCCACAACCATTGCTTTTTAACCAGCTGCTCCTTCCACAACCATTGCTTTTTAACCAGCTGCTCCTTCCACAACCATTGCTTTTTAACCAGCTGCTCCTTCCACAACCATTGCTTTTTAACCAGCTGTCCCTTCCACAACCATTGCTTTTTAACCAGCTGCTCCTTCCACAACCATTGCTTTTTAACCAGCTGCTCCTTCCACAACCATTGCTTTTTAACCAGCTGCTCCTTCCACAACCATTGCTTTTTAACCAGCTGTCCCTTCCACAACCATTGCTTTTTAACCAGCTGTCCCTTCCACAACCATTGCTTTTTAACCAGCTGCTCCTTCCACAACCATTGCTTTTTAACCAGCTGCTCCTTCCACAACCATTGCTTTTTAACCAGCTGCTCCTTCCACAACCATTGCTTTTTAACCAGCTGTCCCTTCCACAACCATTGCTTTTTAACCAGCTGTCCCTTCCACAACCATTGCTTTTTAACCAGCTGCTCCTTCCACAAACATTGCTTTTTAACCAGCTGTCCCTTCCACAACCATTGCTTTTTAACCAGCTGTCCCTTCCACAACCATTGCTTTTTAACCAGCTGCTCCTTCCACAACAATTGCTTTTTAACCAGCTGTCCCTTCCACAACCATTGCTTTTTAACCAGCTGTCCCTTCCACAACCATTGCTTTTTAACCAGCTGTCCCTTCCACAACCATTGCTTTTTAACCAGCTGCTCCTTCCACAACAATTGCTTTTTAACCAGCTGTCCCTTCCACAACCATTGCTTTTTAACCAGCTGTCCCTTTCCACAACCATTGCTTTTTAACCAGCTGTCCCTTTCCACAACCATTGCTTTTTAACCAGCTGTCCCTTTCCACAACCATTGCTTTTTAACCAGCTGCTCCTTCCACAACCATTGCTTTTTAACCAGCTGTCCCTTCCACAACCATTGCTTTTTAACCAGCTGTCCCTTCCACAACCATTGCTTTTTAACCAGCTGCTCCTTCCACAACAATTGCTTTTTAACCAGCTGTCCCTTCCACAACCATTGCTTTTTAACCAGCTGTCCCTTCCACAACCATTGCTTTTTAACCAGCTGCTCCTTCCACAACAATTGCTTTTTAACCAGCTGCTCCTTCCACAACCATTGCTTTTTAACCAGCTGCTCCTTCCACAACCATTGCTTTTTAACCAGCTGTCCCTTCCACAACCATTGCTTTTTAACCAGCTGCTCCTTCCACAACCATTGCTTTTTAACCAGCTGCTCCTTCCACAACCATTGCTTTTTAACCAGCTGTCCCTTCCACAACCATTGCTTTTTAACCAGCTGCTCCTTCCACAACCATTGCTTTTTAACCAGCTGCTCCTTCCACAACCATTGCTTTTTAACCAGCTGCTCCTTCCACAACCATTGCTTTTTAACCAGCTGTCCCTTCCACAACCATTGCTTCGATTTGAAAGAAATGCCATTCAATTGTGGACAGCTCTGGAAGTTTCCATATTCCCGTCTTGCAAGTTATAGATAACCGTTTGTAATCTTGATGTTCTATTACTACACTTGCTTTTTGCTTCCTAATGCAAAGCATTTGGTGCCACTATATCTGAATTCATTGGAGAAATGACAGACACGGATAAACACCTAAAAGATCAGCGAACTTTTAACTGCAGTCTGAATCTACAGTTGTGCCAGGAGTATGATTCAAACTTGTACCCAGTTTGTACAGTCATGTTTTTAAATCTGCTAAATTTACAGCTCTCTGAAATAGTGAGAGAATTTAAAACAACAAATGGATTATTGCTCACGGATTCACCACTTCAGAACAACCTGCACGAACTCTGGGCTCTGCTCAACTTCCTCCTCCTGGATGTCTTCAATTCGTCTGCAGTAAGTAATGAGAAAAGCAGCTTGACAGTGACTGTACCGTTTGTCTAAGGTTCAATTACAGTGTTTCAACCTATTTCTCTTTGGAAGGCATGAGAGAATGCTGCAAAGTTGTGTCTTTGGGAATCACTGGGTCCCTTTTCCCCCTCACTCCTTCCAGTCGTGTCTGGGGCAGTTTCAGGGCTGGAGAGGATTGTCCTCATTCACTGGGGGAGGGGGGAGAAAACTGTTCTCTGTCCCGAGGTTTAATGCAGCCTCTGTGACTAGGCCTCAATTCAAGGCCTAATCTCAGAGGGCCCTCAGAATGTCCTTTTGTATTTGCTTCATTCCCGAACAGTGTCTGTGCTGAAGTGGGAGAACTCGATGGTTAAAAACAAAATAATTCATTTTATTCAGGATGAGATTGTGGGTTTTCCTGCTCTCTCTCTCTCTCTGTCTCCCATCGTTCTCCTTTGATTGTGAGTTATCAGAGAGAGAAATGGGAACTGGAGGGTAACAGTGAGAGAGGGGGACCGGGAGGGTAACAGAGCAGTTTGCTTGTGGGATCTTGCTGTGAGTATTTTCCCTGCAGCCTATCCTGCTGGGAGACCGTGGTTCCGCTCCCCAAATTCAGTGCACTGACAACTGACTGTGATTGCTTCCATCTCCCACCACTGCCCCCAGCCTCATTTCTCAATGTGAATCAGTGATCAACACAAACAGTGGTCACAGGGTGACATGATTTAAAATGGTCAAACAGACACCTTTCAGAGAGCATTTCAATCCAGATTCATCGTCAGAGAGAGAGAGAGAGAGATTATCCAGAGCAGGCGAGAGAGAGAGATTATCCAGAGCAGGCGAGAGAGAGAGATTATCCAGAGCAGGCGAGAGAGAGAGATTATCCAGAGCAGGCGAGAGAGAGAGAGAGAGAGAGAGAGGAGGGTGAGGGGTGCACACAGAGATAGGGGGAGATAAACAGGCAGAGAGAGGGAGAGAGAACAGAGATAGATCATCAAGTGCAGGAGAGAGAGGAGGGGGGTGGATAGGGACAGAGATGGTGGGGGTAAGAGAGAGGGGGAATTAGAGAGAGAGAAACAGAGATGAGTGACTGTGCGAGAAGTGGAAGGTTCCCTGTTCATGTCAAATGTACAAACAGCACCAAACCTGGAGTGATGTCCCCTTATTTTAACTGGGGAGGGGTGGAAGGAAGAGGGGCAGAGAGAGGGAGAGGTGTGGTCCCTCATTCCCACTGACTTCACCTCAATCCTCACTTAAATATCACATTGTATCTGGCCATGTTCAGACTGTGTGGGATCTTGCTGTGCACTCATGCTCTGTGCCTCCTCCCTGCCCCATATTCCTCACACTGTATCAGTGTCCACATTTTAAACATAAAAGATTGAGTGAAAGGAGGGTGGGATATGGAGAGGAACAGGGTAAGGCAGAGCTGCAGAGAGGGCGTTTCGATCGAGTTCTCACAGGGGCTTGGAATGAAAAAGGCTGCGATTGGGACCCGGTTTAATTGGCCAAATGGACAGTGCCTGTGTTTTACTCTCCGTAATGTCACGGTGCTGTGTGAGAGCCCAGGGCAGCGCTTCAATCTACTTTTACTGAGTTTCTCTTTGTAACATTCTCAGTCTCCCTCTCTCACTGCGAAGCACTCGGGAGGGAGAGGGAGCTGAAATTCACATTCCTGAGCCTGGGGGAAAAGCTTGTTCTCAATCCCAGAGTCCTACTTGTGTTTTTAGACAGGGCGCTGGGATTTGTGGATTTAAAGGATTGTTCTGTTTCACTGGGCCTCAATTCAAGGCCTGTGTGACTAGGCCTCAATTCAAGGCCCGGGTGACTTGGCCTCAATTCAAGGCCTGTGTGACCTGGCCTCAATTCAAGGCTTGTGTGACTAGACCTCAATTCAAGGCTTGTGTGACTAGACCTCAATTCAAGGCCTGTGTGACTCGGCCTCAATTCAAGGCCTGTGTGACTAGGCCTCAATTCAAGGCCTGTGTGACTCGGCCTCAATTCAAGGCCTGTGTGACTCGGCCTCAATTCAAGGCCTGTGTGAGTAGGCCTCAATTCAAGGCCTGTGTGAGTAGGCCTCAATTCAAGGCCTGTGTGGCTCGGCCTCAATTCAAGGCCTAATCTCAGGGGCACCTTTGCATTTCCTTAATTCCTGAACAGGGTTTAAGTGGCTGAATTCAATGGTTCAATAAAATGTGCAGCAGCCACTTCAGGGTGGGATTGTGGGTTTTCCATGCTCCCCCTCCCACTGTTCTCTTCTCATTCTGAGCTTTAAAACATGATGCACAGCGTACATCATTATTTTAAACGGTCAGACAGCAACTTATCAGAGAGAGCACTTCAGTCCAGATTCACACTGAGATAGAGAAACAGCAGAGATCAGGACAGATTATCCAGAGCAGAAGAGGGAGGGGTGCAGAGATTGTGTATTGGATAGGTCTAGATCTGGGGGGAGAGTGAAAGAGACAGAGAGGGGGGCGGGGGTGATAGAAGCTTCATTGCTGAGATTGAATGTATTGATATCGAATGAGGGAGATTCTCAGTGTTGGTGCGGTTTGTAAAATGAGTCAGAAGCACAGCTGGAGGAGGGGGTTAAACGCAGGGGGAGTGACACAGATCAGGGAATGGATGGGGGAGTGGGGAGCCTCCCTGTTTCTTTACAGCCCAGCCTCTGGAGTAAACCCGTCCCCACCCACTCCCCCCACCAAAAATGCTTTGATGTGTTTCATTAATTTAATACTGGGACAGTCACGAGGCATTTGCACTTTCATTTCATTTTGAAATCTGTTCCCCTTTGAACAAAGAACAAAGAACAATACAGCACAGGAACAGGCCCTTCGGCCCTCCAAGCCCGCGCCGCTCCCTGGTCCAAACTCGACCATTCTTTTGTAGCCCTCCATTCCCACTCCGTTCATGTGGCTATCTAGATAAGTCTTAAACGTTCCCAGTGTGTCCGCCTCCACCACCTTGCCTGGCAGCGCATTCCAGGCCCCCACCACCCTCAGGGCTCTGGTAGTGTGGCGACCAGAACTGGACGCAGTATTCCAAATGGTCAGAGTTTGATAATGGGAAGGATGTGGAAATGAATGTTTTCTCCCCGCACCCCAGAGAAAATAAGGCTGAGAGGAGACTTGATAGAGAGATTCAAGATCCTAAGAATTATGGACTGGTTAAAGAGTGAGAAACTCTTCCCTCTCAAAAGATGGTCAGGAACTAGAGGGCACCGATTCTAATTGATGGGGAAATGGATCAGAAGTGAAGTGAGAAAAAGCACTTCACCGAGAGGCTGTTTGGAATCTGGAACAATCTTCCTGAAATCCTGTTCCAGTATTCAATAACATGATGGCTGATCTGTGATCGAACTCTCTACCTCTTTACCCCTTGGACTAAGGGAAATCTATCAACCCCAGATTTAAAATGATAACAAATGACTGCCATTTGCAGAAGATTGTTTCAAACTAACTCCACACCACATCTGGCAATGATTTCATTGCGACATTTCGAAAATCCTAAACTGAGGCTAACATCCAAATGTCCCCAAGTCCTGGAGTCCCAACCAGCAGAAAAACTTGTTCTTTATTATCCTTTACCTCTTTATTTTAAATGTTTGATTAAATCAGGCTCTAATTTAAATTCCAGCGGTTATTTAATTTAAGCTAAATTAATGTCACAACATTACTGCCATCTTTTACCCAAAACTTAGCTTCAGACCGTGTCCCTCTATATTTAACCAGCCCGTCTCTGACATCTCCTCCAGTCACACAACCCTGTGAGATGTCTGCACCGCTCTAATTGTGGCATCATGAGCGTTCCACATGCAACATGACTTGCATCGATAAACTCTCATCTCCAACATTTCAATTGAAATTTCAAAGCTCAATGGCTTTGAAGCCGAATGGTCCAGATTGCCATGGCCTTCAATGTGAACAGGTTGTTAGTGATGTGACTACAGAGGTTGCCTAGGAAACAATGACTGAACACAGGGGGTGAATGTGAGAAGCTGAAGTTTCCACTTGAAGACATTCCCAGTGTCTCTGAGCAGCTGAACTGGGGAAGCCTTTGGGCAGAGACTGTGCTGCTGCTATTGCCCTTCCCGGCCACCAGGCGTCTCTGTAACGCTCCCGGGGGCTGCCTGTGCGCATGTGCGGGGCGGGAATGCTCCCAGAGGCCAGCGCGCGGGACGCCGCCGCATTGATGCCGTCTCCCCTGGCAACAGCAAGATGGTCGCCGCCGTCATCTCCCTTGGCAAGGGAATATAGCCGCTGGCCGTCTCCCTTGGCAACGCAAAATGGCCGCCGGCGGTGGGGGTGTCATTGCGGCGCGTGCGCAGTGAGGTCTGTCTGCAGCCATTGTCCAGGTTGCCCCCAGTGGATGGGGTTGGGATTGTGCAGCAGATGGAGCAACAATCCCAGTTTCAATAGGGGGACAGAAGCTGCAATGCTGCCCCCTGTTGGTCACTTCTCCCAGTCTCAGCATTGCAGAGTGTTTAAACAAGAGTGCATTGTCACAGCAGCACCTTCACCTTCAGTTTCACTTTATTTATTAGTCTCAGAAGTAGGCTTACATTAACACTGCAATGAAGTTACTGTGAGAATCCCCTAGTCGCCCACACTCCGGCGCCTGTTCGGGTTACACTGAGGGAGAATTTAGCACGGCCAATGCACCCTAACCAGCACGTCTTTCAGACTGTGGGAGGAAACCGGAGCACCCGGAGGAAACCCACGCAGACACGGGGAGGGGACAGCCCGGGGGAAAGCTCCATTCCAACTGTCCCTGGAGTGTCAGATTAACCTGGGTCACTCACGCACCCCCGGCTAAGACTCACCTCCCTCAGACAGTGAGACCCTCCTGTATCACTCACCTTACTGTAGTCAGATACCCTCAGACTCAGCACTGGGCCCTGGGCGTGTTCTTTAAATGCTGCGATCTATCGTGGAGGAAAGAGTTGGGAGGATTTTGATTTGATTTGATTTATTATTGTTGCGTGTATTGGGATACAGTGAAAAGTATTGTTTCTTGTATGCTGTACAGACAAAACATACCGTTCATAGAGTACATCGGGGAGAAGTAAAAGAGAGGGTGCAGAATGTAGTGTTGCAATCATAGGTAGGGTGTAGAGAAAGATAAATCTAATATGTAGCAGGTCCATTCAAAAGTCTGAGGGCAGCAGGGAAGTTCTTGAGTCGGTTGGTACGTGATCTCAGACTTTGTATCTTTTTCCTGACGGAAGAAGGTGGAAGAGAGAATGTGTGCATGAGGTCCTTAATTATGCTGGCTGCTTTTCTAAGGCCGCGGGAAGTGGAGACAGAGTCAATGAATGGGAGGCTCGTCTGCGTGATGGACGGGGCTACATTCACGACCTTTTGTAATTTCTTGCAGTCTTGGACAGAGCAGAAACCAGACCAAGCCGTGACACAGAAAGGATGCTTTCTATGGTGCATCTGTAGAAGTTGGTGAGAGTCGTAGCTGACATGCCAAATTTCCTCAGCTTCCTGAGAAAGTAGACGTGTTGGTGGGCTTTCTCAATTATAGTGTCGGCATGGGGGGACCAGGACAGGTTGTTGGTGATCTGGACACCGAGAAACTTGAAGTTGAGACCCAAATGACAAGTTGTCATAGTGTCATAGATGTTTACAGCATGGAAACAGGCCCTTTGGCCCAACTTGTCATGCTGCCCTTTTTCTTTTAACCCCTAAGCTAGTCCCAATTCCCCACATTTGGCCCATATCCCTCTACATCTATCTTACCCATGTAACTGTCTAAACGTTTTTTAAAGATAAAATTGTGCCCCTCTCTACTACTACCTCTGGCAGCTTGTTCCAGACACTCATCACTCTCTGTGTGAAAAGATTGCCCCTCTGGACACTTTTGTATCTCTCCCCTCTCACCTTAAACCCATGCCCTCTAGTTTTAGACTCCCCTTTGGGAAAAGATATTGACTATCTATTGTGTGTCAACCATAGAATAGCCACAGAATGAAGGAGGCCATTCAGCCCATTCAGCTGGTGTCGACTCTCTGCTAGAGCAATCGAGCCAGTCCCACTGCTCCACCTTGTCCCTGGGGCCCTGCAAATCTTTTCCCATCAGCTTCCCATCCCATTTCCTCCGGAAAGACAGCAAGGAGCAGAGAGGAAAGAGGGACTTGGGGAATGGAAGGTTTCATCTGATGTTCTTTGTTGGCAGATGCTCTGTGGCGGATAAAGCTGGCAGCGTCCTCCAGAAAGCAGCACAGAGTGAATGGAAGGGGCAGAATGTGAGTGAGATGAGACACGAGAGAGAGAGAGAGAGGGGTGAAAGCTTTCTGTTTGTCAGCAAAAAGCACAATGGTGGCCCTGTGTCCTTCAGGGAGCGGCCCAGGCCTCGCTCAAAGCCTGCCCTGTCCTCACACTCACTGGGAGACGGCCATTTCTAACATGTTGTCCATGTTTCTGAGCTGACACTGAGACAAACACAACAACAGCAGCCACTGTCCGGACAATTCCTCATGGAGAATGAAATGTCCAAAGCCACTTCATAGGAAGACTGCGCGGCAGGATTTTTCCCGAGCTGTGGAGGGAGAGATTTGGATGGATGACCAGAAGCTGGGTCAGTGAGGTTGTGTTTTAGCAATGGAGGTCGAGAGAACAGAAAAGGCCCTTCGGCCCATTGCATCTGTGCCGGTCAAAGACAAATCACCCAACTTGGCTCACGGCCTGGTAAGCCTTGGCATTGCAAATGCATAGCTAAGCACTTCTTAAACGTTCTGAGGGTCTCTGCCTCCACCACCCTTTCAGGCAGACAGTTCCAGACTCCCACTACCCTCTGGGTGAAAAAGGTTTTCCTCACATCCCCTGTAAACCTCCTGCCCCTTCCCCTAAATCTATAACCCCTGGTCATTGATCCCACCACCAAGGGGAAAGCTTTCTCCCCTCGACTCTATCGATGTCCCTCATAATCTTATCCACCTCCATCATGTTCCCCCTCAGCCTCCTCTGCTCCACGGAAAACAACCCCAGGGTGGATTCTTATCACCGTTCAGGCCGGCAGGATTTTCCCATCCCACTGCAGTGAAAGGAGATTTGGCTGGTCACCAGATTCTCCGACCTCGCTGAGCGGGAGTGTGGCGTGAACAGGTGGTAAGATCACACCCTCAGTCTATAAAATCTCTCTTCAGTTCGAGTGGTGGCACGGTGGCACAGTGGTTAGCACTGCCGCCTCACAGCGCCAGGGACCCGGGTTCAATTCCGGGCTCGGGTTACTGTCTGTGTGGAGTTTGCACATTCTCCCCGTGTCTGCGTGGGTTTCCCCCGGGCGCATTGTCCATGCAAAATTGCCCTGAGGGTCCCACGATGTATAGGTTAGGGGGATTAGCGGGAACATACGTGGGGTTACGGGGTAAGCCTGGGTAAGAGTCCGTGCAGATTTGATGGGTCGAATGGCCTCATTCTGGACTGTAGGGGTTCTATGATTCTATGAACTAAAACTCTCCAGGCCAGGCAACATCCTGGTGAATCTCCTCTGCACCTTTTCCAGTGCTCTCACATCCCTCCTATCCTGTGCATTCCACAACTGCACAATGTTTCGATGAGGGGCGGCACAGTGGTTAGCGCTGCTGCCTCACAGCGCCAGGGACCCGGGTTTGATTCCTGGCTTGGGTCACTGTCAGTGTGGAGTTTGTACATTCTCCCCGTGTCTGCGTGGGTTTCAACCGGGTGCTGCGGTTTCCTCCCACAGTTCGAAAGACGCGCTGGTTAGGTGTGTCAGCCATGCTAAATTCTCCCTAAGTTGCCCAAACAGGCGCCAGAGCATGGCGACTACGGATTTTCCACAGTAACTTCATTGCAGTGTTAATGTAACCCTACTTGTGACACTAATAAACAAACTTTTAAACCTGATACTCGATTCCCCCATGTTGGCCTTGTTCTGTGATAATTAATGCGGATGTTTAGCTTATTCAATAGTTCTTTAAGGACAGCAGACACAGGGGAAAAAACATGTGGCTCTTTACATAACAGATATATTTCAAGGGGATACTGCAGCCAGCTGTATCTGAGTGGCAGTAATCTTCCCTCAGAATCAGACAGATTGTGGGTTCAGCTCAGAGCCTCAAATACTAGGCCCTTAGCATCGATCAGAGACTCCGAACACAGCATGATGGGAGAGGGGACAAAGGAAAGTGGTGTTGAATTTGTGAGCCTTGCTTTGTGGAAAGCTTTAGTGTTTGGTCAGAATGTTAATTTTTGAGTGGACCTACCATACATTAAGCTGATCTTTCTCTATACCCTATCGGTAACTGCAACACTGTATTCTGCACGCTCTCCTCTCCTTCTCCCGAATGAACTCTATGAACGGTATGTTTTGTCTGTGTAGCGTGCAAGAAACAATACTTTTCACCGTGTCCCAATACATGGGATAGGGCGACATGGTGGACAGTGTTTAGCAGTGCTGCCTCACAGCACCAGGATTCAATTCTCGGTTGGGAGTTGAGTTTGCACATTCTCCCTGTGTCTGCATGGGTTTCCTCCGGGTGCCCCGGTTTCCTTCCACAGTCCAAAGATGTGCAGATTAGCTGGAATCTGAGACGCTACAGAAGCAGGGTAAAGATTTGAAAATGAAGTGTTTCTCACCCACTTTTAAAAGACAATCCACATTCGCACCAGTCACATTTCACACACTCTGCTCAGTCCTGTGTTGGGGGGTGTTTAGTGCGGGATCAGTGTTTGCTTTTCTCAAACCGCAGTGATATTCCCAACTTATCAAGGGCAAGAGGTTTCAGTGTTTAAACATGTAAACATTACAAAACTAAACCAGACAGAAAGTGATGAGGCCTCACACCTTCAATGGAGTCATCTTCGCTCAGAGTCAGAGAGATTGTGGGTTCAGGTCAGAGCCTGAAATACTAGGCCCTTAGCATCGAGACACACAGAGACAGAGACAGATACAGAGAAATGCAGAGACAGAGAGACACACACAGATACATAGAGAGATATACACACAGAGGCAGAGAGAGAGACACAGATCCAGAGAAGTACAGAGACAGAGAGACACACAGATACACAGAGAGATAGAGACACAGAGAGACACACACATAAACACACTAACAGAGAAATACAGAAAGAGAGTTTGGCAAAGTCAGATTTAATTTTCCATTCAATATTTATTTAAAAATTCAGAGAATATTTTACAGGAAAATTGATTTTAAAGTTAACAAAAGTGAATCTGACCTTTGAGCTTCACAATGAGATCTGAACCCCTACGCTCTGAGCTGCCCAATATCTGTACAGCTGTACCAGACACCAGAAAGAGAAAACCAGAGCTCAACATCACGGGAAATGAACAATTGTGAATCAGGAACGAGAAAAGTTATTAATTTATACCTGAGATTTAAACTACAGGAAAACTATTAACTACAATTACATTACAACAAAAGTTACCTTCTACATTTCACACTGAAAACAGAACTACCGCCCACAATTGTCTCAGTGACAGATTCAGAATGATAAACTGAGAGAATTTCACTGTTGGAGTCACCGACAGCAGATATTGTATTTGTGTCAATCAGGAATCTTAATAATCAGCTGAGGGAAATCTACAACGTCCAAAATTCAACCCATCACTTGATCTGTAAAAGAAAGATACAATAATGAAGCAGATGTTTATGATGCGGGACATTAATGTTAGAGTTTTTAATCAATGAATCATTTAGAGATTTTTCAAATCCCTTCTGTTTGACAATCCACTCTGACACCAGTTCCATTTCACACTCTCTGCTCAGTCCTGTGTTGGGGGGGTGTTTAGTGTGGGATCAGTGTTTGCTTTTCTCAAACCACACTGATATTCCCAACAAGGGCAAGAGGTTTCAGTGTTTAAAAATGTAAAGATTTCAGAACAAAACCAGACAGAGAGTGATGAGGCCTCACACCTTCAATGTAGTGATTCCCCCAATCTTTCCTTTTGTATATTGCTTCCTTCCTCTGTCTGAAGTATTGGAGACGTCGACATCACTGAAACAATACAATCTCTCGGGACAATCACTGTAAACAGCCTCTGGAAACAAATTAACACTTTAATCACCCAAAAAGCTGAATGTCCATTCAAACATCTCCCTCCCCATATCCTTGTAAATGCAAAGATAACTCCCATTTCCCCAAAGCAGGAAGATGTGAAATGGAAACATCTTCAGCTTTTTACACACTGCACTTTTCCACGGACCAAAATGTTTCAAAACATTTGCTGAAGTTTTGTTTTAAACTCTTTATCAATGTCCTTCCAGGTTTAGTGTGAAGGTTTGTGTTCCACACTGAGCCCCTCTCAGTCTCCACACGGAGCTTGTGTGTGTGCTGATGCTCCTGTCATTTTGGATGGATACTGTGTGAAGCTGCATTCTCTCCCAGTGAGTTTCTGATCTACTTCACTCTCTCTGCGGCTGGAGCAATGTCCAGCAGGCAGCAGAGGATGGCAGTGTATCACTGTCAGCACAATATAGACAAACAGCCTTTAGCAAGAGAGGCTTTGACCCTTTTTCAAACCAAATCCCCAATTTGATGTTTCCAGCTGCGCTGTTTACAATGCTGCTGAATATTGTGTGTCTTTGGTAAACTGGGATGTGTAGCATTCAGTCACATTAAGTGGTCAATAAATACGTCAACACTGTGCGTATCTTTCTGTGTGTGTGTGTCAGCGTGCATGTGTGTCAATGTATTTAAATCTCAAAGGAAAATAGGAGCAGGTGTAGGCCATTTGGCCCATCGATCCTGCGCCAGCATTCAAACAGATCATGGGGCACGTACGCACACAAAACACGCACACACCAACACACACAAAACACGCACACACACAAAGCACGCACACACAAACACACATAAAACACGCACAATAAACACACAAACACACAGAAACACACACACACACATCAAAAACACAGCACTGCTGCCTCACAGTGCCAGGGACTCGGGTTCGGTTCCCGCTTTGGGTCACTGTCTGTGCGGAGTTTGCCCGTTCTCCCTTTGTCTGCGTGGGTTTCCTCCGGGTGCTCCGGTTTCCTCCCACAGTCTGAAAGACGTTCTGGTTAGGGTGCATTGGCCGTGCTTAATTGTCTCTCCGCGTCAGAGAGACAAGATCGGGTAAATGCATGGGGTTATGGAGATGGGGCCTGAGTGGGATTGTGGTCGGTGCAGACTCAATGGGCCAAATGGCCTCCTTCTGCACTGTAGGAGTCTAGGATTCTATGAAAACACACAGAAACAGATATTCTCACCCAGTAACACTCACACGCACACAGTAATAAACACACACGGAAACATGTCCACGCACACACACACACACACACGCGTACACACACACGCATGCACACACACACACACACAAACAGACACACACACAAACAGACACACACACACACACAAACAAACACACACACACATATTCCTATTTTATTTCACACAATCGATTTGCGTCTTGAACATGCTGAATGATTGGGCTTCCACATCGCCCTGGAATAGAAAATTCCAAAGATTCACCACCCTCTGAGTGAAGAAATTCCTCCTCATCTCAGACTTCAATGGTCTGCCCCTGATTCTGAGATTGTGTCCCCTGGTTCTAGTCTCACCAGCCAGGGGAAACATCCAATCTACATCCACCCTGTCACACCCTGTAAGAATTTTAAGTCTGTTTCAATGGGGTCGCCTCTCATTCTTCAAGGGTTCAAGGCCGACTTCCGGACTTGATGGCCATGGAAGGTGTGCTCATAACGGGGCCAAACAGCTGGATTATCAAACAGTAAATCCTGCCGGGATCATGTATCAGTAAACTCTGCCCGAAACCACTCTCAGTTATTACAATCTGGGCCTTGTATCAGTAATCTCTGCCCGAAACCTCTCTCAGTTATTACAATCTGGGGCTTGTATCAGTAATCTCTGCCCGAAACCTCTCTCAGTTATTACAATCTGGGCCTGGTATCAGAAATCTCTGCCCGAAACCTCTCTCAGTTATTACAATCTGGGCCTGGTATCAGTAAACTCTGCGCTAAACCTCTCTCAGTTATTACAATCTGGGCCTTGTATCAGTAATCTCTGCCCTAAACCTCTCTGTTATTACAATCTGGGCCTGGTATCATTAATCACTGCCCGAAACCTCTCTCAGTTATTACAATCTGGACCTTGTATCAGTAATCTCTGCCCTAAACCTCTCTCAGTTATTACAATCTGGGCCTGGTATCAGTAAACTCTGCCCGAAACCTCTCTCAGTTATTACAATCTGGGACTTGTATCAGTAATCTCTGCCCGAAACCTCTCTCAGTTATTACAATCTGGGCCTGGTATCAGAAATCTCTGCCCTAAACCTCTCTGTTATTACAATCTGGGCCTGATATCAGTAATCACTGCCCGAAACCTCTCTCAGTTATTACAATCTGGACCTTGTATCAGTAATCTCTGCCCTAAACCTCTCTCAGTTATTACAATCTGGGCATGGTATCAGTAAACTCTGCCCGAAACCTCTCTCAGTTATTACAATCTGGGCCTGGTATCAGTAATCGCTGCCCGAAACCTCTCTCAGTTATTACAATCTGGGCCTGGTATCAGTAATCGCTGCCCGAAACCTCTCTCAGTTATTACAATCTGGGCCTGGTATCAGTAATCTCTGCCCTAAACCTCTCTCAGTTATTACAATCTTGGCCTGGTATCAGTAATCTCTGCCCCAAACCTCCCTCAGTTATTACAATCTGGGACTTGTATCAGTAAACACTGCCCGAAACCTCTCTCAGTTATTACAATCTGGGCCTGGTATCAGTAAACTCTGCCCGAAACCTCTCTCAGTTATTACAATCTGGGCCTGGTATCAGTAATCTCTGCCCGAAACCTCTCTCAGTTATTACAATCTGGGCCTGGTATCAGTAAACTCTGCCCCAAACCTGTCTCAGTTATTTCAATATGGGCCTTGTATCAGTAATCTCTGCCCGAAACCTCTCTCAGTTATTACAATCTGGGCCTGGTATCAGTATTCTCTGCCCTAATCCTCCCTCAGTTATTACAATCTGGGCCTGCTATCAGTAATCTCTGCCCTAAACCTCCCTCAGTTATTACAATCTGGGCCTGGTATCAGTAATCTCTGCCTGATACCTCTCTCAGTTATTACAATCTGGGTCTTGTATCAGTAAATTCTGCCCTTCAGCTGATTGGAGAATATCATTGTGAATATTACTGAGTTTGGGATGTAATATTTTCCTGCTGTTGCCAATATGACTATTTTTAACATAGTTTCTGGGATCCTCCAGTCTCCCCTCAGCAGCTTTCTGGGCAGTGAGAGGTGACACACCGTTCACTAGCAGAGGGAGTTTTTGGTCCTGTCGCTGTCAATGGGATTTCCCATTGAAGTCACCTCACGCTAGCAGGAAACCAGAGGCAGGGGAACGAGAGCAGAGAATTCCCCACGAGTGAACAGCCGGAGAATCCCGGACATTAGCTCCTTTCCCTGTTATCACTGCACTCAACCCAGTCGCTGTTTATACGCTCAGTTGTCACAGTGAATACTACATTACACCATGCTGCTGTGGACACTACAATCAACCCTTTCTGAGTTCTCACTGTATTAATACCATGTATGGATTGATATTTCATTGGACCATGTGCTGGGTTAGATGAATATTTATTGATTCTTGTGATGTGGGTGTCACTGGCTAGGTCAGCATTTATTGCCCATTCCTAGTTGCCCTGGAGAAGGTGGTGGTGAGCTGCCGTCTTGAACCCGCTGCTGTCTGTGTGGTGTAGGTACACCCACAGTGCTGTTAGGGAGGGAACCTGCTTAAATTATCACTGCATTTAACCATGTCACTCTTTATAAAAAATAAACTAGACCATGTCTGGGTAATGAATGTGGAGCATGTCTCCATTTCTCTTTACCTCAGCACTGTATCTGTGTATATAACACTTTATACAGTTTCAATGCTATTTATTAGTGTCACAAGTAGGCTTACATTAACACTGCAATGAAGTTGCTGTGAAAGTCCCCTAGTTGCCACACTCCGGTGCTGTTCGGCTTCACTGAGGGAGAATTTAGCATGGCCAATCCACCGAACAGCATGTCTTTCAGACTGTGGGAGGAAATCGGAGCACTCGGAGGAGAGCCAGATTGAGAGAGGCACTGAGAGACAATGTCTGTCCAAATCCTCTTGAAGCCACTTTGCATTTTCCTCACAACTCACATTCTCACCGAGCTTTGTGTCATCCGCAAACTTGGAAATATTACATTAGGTCCCCACATCCAAATCATTGATAAACATTGTGAACATCTGGGAACAAAGTCCAGATCCTTGTGGCACAGCCGGCCGACACAAGACGGAGAAATCATCTGGCCGGGAACACAACAGCGACATTTTTCAGGAAGCTCGGAGCCAGCTGTGTCTCAGTGGATCATAATCTGACCTCAGAATCATTCCATTGTGGCTTCAGTTACAGCATCAAATTCTCGGCCAGGCTGGAAAACAAATCACTCCTCAAATCCCCAAATAAAACGTTCTGGGATCTGAACTTAAAATGCTGTAACTGATCATGGAGGAAAGAGTGGGGTCTAATAGACACTGAGAAGATAACTTGCATATGAATCATAGAACGGTGACAGCACAGGAGGCCATTCAGCCCCATCAAGCCAGTGCGACACTCTGCAAGAGCAATGTCACTATTCCCACTCCTCCACCCTTTCCCCGTGACCCTGTAAATATTTCCCCTTCAGCTTCCCATTCAACTTCCCCTGGAAGTCCTTGATGGAATCCGCTTCCACCTCGCCCTCAGACAGTACATTCCAGATACTGGACACTCACTACGTTAGAAACATTTCCTCATGTTGCCGCTGTCGCCATTTACCTGAATTCAGCATCCTCTGGTTTTCAACCTTTCCCCCAATGTGCCGATTATCTCAAAGCCGATCCTCTCAGTCCCGGGACGTCCCTGCAGGAGTTCCTCAGGGTGAGTGTCCGAGGCCCCAACCATCTTCAGCTGCTCCAACACTGACCTTCCCTCCATCACAAGGTCTGAAGCGCGGATGTTCGCTGATGATTGCACAATGTTCAGCACCATACGCAACTCCTCAGATACTGAAACAGAATATAAGAACATACCAAACAGGTCAGGCAGCATCTGTGGAGAGAGAAACAGATTCTGGGACCAGGGGGACTGAGAGACAGGCAGATTGAGAAAAATATACACACACACTAACACTCACACTCAGACAGCCTAAAACTAAACAGATATAGAATGGAGGAGGAATCCCTTCTCCCTCTGTAAATAGAGATTAACTCGATTTCTCTTCCAAAAAGACAGCACATCTGGATGGGCAGAATAGTCTCCAATTCTACCCATGGTCCTTTTCTGATCTCCATTCTTCACATCTGCACACGTTGGCTTCAGCTCCAGTTTGTGAATGAAAGCAAACCCCTGTTCATTACAAATCCACTCAGCCTTTTCCCTCTGCTCTCTCCACACACAATCTACAAGACACAAACAGGAAAGATGGATTCCAGGAGAGAAAGGTCACACCTGATCCTCCTCTCAATGGATTCTCTGTCGCCAGAGAGAACATTCCAGCTCCTACAGAAAGTCACAACTGATTAATGTCAGGGACAGAATTGGAATGAATTAGACACAAGAGAGATGAAAGGTTTCTGCTCATCATAAAAAAGCTAAAGAGTCACTCAATATCATTAAGGGAGAGACCTCGCTGGTCTATCTTTGACCCAAGTCACACACTGACTCTGAATGTCCTCACAGCAACTTGGGAATGGACATTTCTAAAGTACTATTCATGGCTTTAGGGTTTCCAAAAGTGTTTCACCGACAATGGAGCGCTTTTGAAATATTGTCAGTGTTATTTAGGAAATAAGCATTGAGTTTAAAAATTGGCAAGCCATGTTGCAGCTTTATAGAACCATTGTTAGGCCGCACTTGGAATATAGTGTTCAATTCTGGTCGCCACACTACTAGAAGGGTGTGGAGGTTTTGGAGAGGGTACAGAAAAGATTTACCAGGATGTTGCCGGGTATAGAGGGCATTAGCTGTGAGGAGAGTTTGTAGAAACTTGGTTTGTTCTCACTGGAATGATGGAGGCAAGGGGGGGTGACCTGATAGAAGTCGACAAGATTATGAGAGGCATGGACAGAGTGGATAGTCAGGAGCTTTTTCCCAGGGTTGAAGAGTCAATTACTAGGGGGCACAGGTTTAAGGTGCTAGGGACAAGGTTTAAAGGAGATGTACGAGGCAAGTTTTTTACACAGAGGGTGGTGGGTGCCTGGAACTCGCTGCTGGGAGAGGTAGTGGAAGCAGATACAATAATGCGTTTTAAGGGGCATCTGGAGAAATACAAGAATAGGATGGGAATAGAGGGATATGGTCCCTGGAAGGGGAGGGGGTTTTAGTTCACACATGGTTGGTGCAGGCTTGGAGGGCCGAAGGGCCTGTTCTTGTGCTGTAATTTTCTTTATTCTAATTTCAGAGAGAGATATATACAGATACAGAGCCATAGAAAGACAGAAGCAGGATGGGATTGTGCTGTACATGTTTCCGAGCTGACATTGAGACACACACGAGATGTACACCAATGATTTGGATGAGGGAACCAAAAATAATATTTCCCAGTTTGCTGATGCCATGAAACTTGTTGGGAATGTGAGTAGTGAGAAGGATGTTAAAATGTTTCACAGTGACTTCAGAAAATTGAGTGAATGGGTAAATGCGTGGCAGATGCTGTATAACGTGGACAAACGTGAATTTAACTACTTCGGACAGAGAAGCAGAATGGCAGAGGGTTATTTAAATGGTGATAGATTGGGAAATGTTGATATACAAAGGGACCTGGGTGTCCTAGTACACCAGAGTCTGAAAGCAAGCATGCAGCTACAGCAAACAGTTAGGAAGGCAAATGATATGTTGGCCTTCATTGCAAGAGAACTTGAGGAAAGGAGCAAGGATGTCTTACTGCAGCTGTACAGGCCCTCGGTGAGACCACACCTGGAATATTGTGTACAGTTTTTGTCTCTGTAACTATGAAATGCTGCACTTACCATAGAGGGAGAGCAGCGGAGGCACACCAGACTGATTCCTGGGATGGCAGGATTGTCGTATGAGGAGAGATTGAGTCGACTGGGCCTGTATTCACTGGAGTTCCGAAGAATGAGAGGGGATCGAATTGAAATGTATAAATTCTGACTGGGCTGCACTGACTGAATACAGGGATGTTGTTTCCTCCAGCTGAGGGGCTGAGGGGGTGGGGAGAGGGGGGTTGGGCGGAGAGGCTGGAACAAGGGGTCACAGATGGTGAAACTTTGCAATATGTTTAATCAGTAGAAACCTATCCATCTCAGTCTGTGAACGATGACTGAGCCTCCACAGCCCTCTGGGATAGGGAATTCCAAAGATTTACCATCCTGGAAGCACACGGAATTCAGGAAAACTTGGCGAGATGGATCGGAAACTGGTTTAGTAATTGGACACAAAGGGTGGTGTTGGAAGGCTGTTTGAGTGGCTGGAGGCCGGTGTCCAGTGGTGCACCACAAGGCTCCGTGCTGGGGGGCTTATTATTGTTACACATAAATGAGACAGATGATAATGTGGGGGCAATGATAAGCAAGGTTCCAGATGACACCAAGATTGGTAGGATGGTTAATAGTGAAGAAGGTTGTAGGTTACAGGAAGATATCGCTGGGTTGGTCAGATAGGCAGAGCAGTGGCAGATGGTATTTGACCCTGATAGGTGCGAGGTGATGCACTTTGGAAGCAGTAACAAGGCAAGGGAGCATTTAATGAGTTGCAGGACACTGGGGAGCTCAGAGGAACATATGGATCTTGGGAAATTATTCACAGATCCCTGGAGGCAGCAGAGCAGGTGAATCAACTGGTAAAGAAGGCAGATGAGACACTTGCTTTTATCAGTCATGGCGCAGAGTAGAAGAGCAAAGAGTTAATGTTGGAGTTGTACAGAGTGTTGGTTAGGCCACAGCTGGAGTACCGTGTGCAGATCTGGTCACCACACCAGAGGAAGGATAAGATAGCACACGAGGGGGTACAGAGGAGGCTCAGCAGCAAGTTGCCTGGGATGGAGTATTTGAGCTATAAGGAGAGACTGGATAGGTTAGGATTGTTTTCTTTAGAGCAGAGAAGGCTGATTGAGGTGTGTAAGATTATGAGGGGTATGGACAGGGTGAATAGGAAACAGCTGTTCCCCTTGGTTGAGGGGTCAATCATGAGGGGACATAGTTTTAGGGCAAAGGGCAGGAGATTCAGAGGAGAGTTGATAAAAACATTCACTCAGAGGGTGATGGGAATCAGGAAAGTACTGCCTGGGAAGGCAGTGGAGGTCGGAAACCTTACAACCTTTCAAAAGCATTTGGATGAGCACTTGAAACATCACAACATTCAAAGATATGGTACAAGAGATGGAAAATTGGATTAGCACAACTTTAGTGGTAGTTACTGTTGGTGCAGACTCAATGGGTCGAAGGGCCTTTTCTTCACTGTACCACTCTATGACTCTGAGGGAAGAAATTCCTCCTCACAGGAAGCAGAGAGTCGGAATAAATGGGTGCTTGTCTGGTTGGCGGATGGTAACTAGTGGCGTGCCGCAGGGATCAGTACTGGGGCCTCAACTATTTACCATTTATATAGACGATCTGGAGGAGGGGACTGAGTGTAGGGTAACAAAGTTTGCAGGCGACACAAAGATAAGTGGAAAAATGTATCGTGTGGAGGGCGTAGAAGGCCTGCAGAGAGATTTGGACAGGCTGAGTGAGTGGGTGAGGACCTGGCAGATGGAGTATAACGTTGACAAATGCGAGGTTATTAACTTTGGAGGAAATAATCACAAATTGGATTATTATCTAAGTGGAAAGAAATTACAACATGCTGCTGTGCAAAGGGACCTGGGGGTCCTTGTGCATGAGACGCAAAAACCCAGTCTGCAGGTGCAACAGGTGATCAAGAAGGCAAACGGGATGTTGGCCGATATCGCAAGGGGGATAGAATATAAAAGCAGAGATGTCTTGCTGCATCTGTACAGGGCATTGGTGAGGCCGCAGCTGGAATACTGTGTGCAGTCTTGGTCCCCTTATTTGCGGAAGGATATATTGGCCTTGGAGGGAGTGCAGAGAAGGTTCACCAGGTTGATACCAGAGATGAGGGGTGTTGATTATCAGGAGAGACTGAGCAGATTGGGTTTGTACTCGTTGGAATTTAGAAGGCTGAGGGGGGATCTAATAGAGACCTATAAGATAATGAAGGGGCTGGATAGGGTCGAGGTGGAGAGATTCTTTCCACTTAGAAAGGAAGCTAGAACGAGAGGGCACAGCCTCAAAATAAAGGGGGGTCAGTTTCGGACAGAGTTGAGGAGGAACTTCTTCTCTCAGAGGGTGGCGAATCTCTGGAATTCTCTGCCCACTGAAGTGGTGGAGGCTACCTCGTTGAATATGTTTAAATCACGGAGAGATGGATTCCTGATCGGTAAGGGAATTAGGGGTTATGGGGATCAGGAGGGTAAGTGGAACTGATCCACATCAGATCAGCCATGATCTTATTGAATGGCGGGGCAGGCTCGAGGGGCTGGATGTACTACTCCTGCTCCTATTTCTTATGTTCTTATCTCAGTCCTAAATGTCCTGCCCCCTTACTCTGCGACTATGCCATGGTTCTAGACACCACACCCCCCCACAGCCCCCCCCCCCCCCCCCCACCGCCCCCAGCCGGGGGAAACATCCTTCCTGTATCTACTCAGCTCATGTTTGGGGGTTGGGGAGAGTTATAGAACAAAGAGATCTCGGGGTACATGTTCATAGCTTCTTGACAGTGGAGTCACAGGTGGACAGAGTGGTGAAGAAGGCATTCAGCATGCTTGGTTTCATTGGTCAGAACATTGAATACAGGAGTTGGGACGTCTTGTTGAAGTTGTATAAGATATTGTTAAGGCCACGCTTGGAATACTGTGTACAGTTCTGGTCACCCTATTTTAGAATGGATATTATTAAACTAGAAAGAGTGCAAAAACGATTTACTTGGATTCTACCGGGACTTGATGGTTTGGGTTTTAAGGAGAGGTTGCACAGACTGGGACTTTTTTCCCTGTAGCGTAGAAGACTGAGGGGAGATTTTATAGAGGTCTGTAAAATAATGAGGGGCATAGATCAGCGAGATAGTCAATATCTTCTCCCAAAGGTAGGGGAGTCTAAAACTAGAGGGCATAGGTTTAAGGTGAGAGGGGAGAGATACAAAAGGGTCCAGAGGGCAATTCTTTTCACACAGAGGGTGGTGAGTGTCTGGAATGAGCTGCCAGGGGCAGTAGCAGGGGCGGGTACAACTTTATGTTTTAAAAAGCATTTAGACAGTTACATGGATAAGATTGGTATAGAGGGATATGGGCGAAACACAGGCAATTGTGATTAGCTTAATGGTAAAAACTGGGCGGCATGGACAAGTTGGGCCAAAGCGCGTTTCCAAGCTGTAAACCTCTATGACTCGACCCTGCTGAGCCCTGTAAGAATTGTCCAAGTTTGAATGAGGTCACCTCTCATGCTTCTCAAGTGCATAAAGTAAAAGTCCATTTTCTTTCCTCAGAGGACAATCCCTCCATCCCAGGAATTAATGCAGTGAAATGTCATTGAAGTCCCTCTCGGACAAGAATGTCTTTCCTTAGGTAAGAGGATAAAACTGTACACAACACTCCGTGTGTGGTTTCACCACTAATTCAGCCTCTCCCACATCCCCTTGAAGAGTCTACATCCTCCTCACAACTCACACTTCCACCTGCTTTCATGTCATCTGCAAGCTCGGAAATATTACATTTGATCCCAAACGTCCAAATCAATGATATGGATTGTGAATAGCTGGGCTCCCGCGGACTGATCCTTGTGATAAGCCGCTGGTCACAGCCTGGCACCCTGAAAATGACCCATTTGTACCTAAGCTCTGTTTTCTGTCCGTTAACCATTTCTCAATTCATGCCAGTATTATCAGGGTAAATACGTTGCATCACGGGGATAGGGCCTGGGTGGGAATGTTGTCAGCGCAGGCTCGATGGGCTGTATGGCCTCCTTCTGCACTGTCGGGATTCTATGATTCTAATATGTACATACGTCAGTGAAGGTGGCAGGGCACTTTGACAGAGCAGTAAATGAAGTATATGGTATCCCAGCTTTTATTAGTGGAGGGATTGAGGACAAGAGTAAGGAGTTCATATTGAACTTGTATAAGACACTCGTTAAGCCTCATCTGGAGACTCTGCCCAGTTCTGGGCACCGTACTTGAGGAGGGATGTGAAGACATTGGAGAGAGTGCAGAGGAGATTCACAAAAATGATTCCAGGGAATAAGATCCGGAGCTACGAGGGTAGATTGGAGAGGTTGGGACTGTTTTCCTTGGAGAAAAGAAGGCTGAGGTGAGACTTGAGAGAGAGATTCAAGATCCTAAGGGGTATCCACAGGTCAAAGAGTGAGAAACTCTTCCCTCTCAAGAGATGGTCATGAACTTGAGGGCACAGATTCTAAATGATGGGGAACTGGATCAGAAGTGAAGTGAGAAAAAGCACTTCATCAAGAGGGTGTTTGGAATCTGGAACAATCTTCCTGAAAGCCTGTTCCAATATTCAATAAGATCCTGGCTGATCTGTGATCTAACTCTCTGTCTCTTAACCCCTTGGACGAAGGAAAATCTATCAACCCCAGGTTTAAAATAATAACAAGTGACTGAGCATCAATAGCCATTTGCAGAAGATTGTTTCAAACTAACTCCACACCACATCTGGCAATGTTTCCATTTCTACAATTCTAAAATTCTAAACTGAGGCTAACATTCAAATATTCCCAAATCCTGGAGTTCCCAGCCAGCAGAAAAACTTGTTCTTTATCAGCCTCTCCCTTTCCCTCATTATTTTCAATGTTTGATTAAATCAGCCCCCAACTTAAATTCCAGCGGTTAAGAATAATGTTTAATCTGCACTGTTCATCAAATGTTCACAACACAAATACTGGAATGGGCTAAATACAGAGTAAAATTCCCTCTGCTTTGTCCAAGGAATGTTTCAGCACAGATTTTTATTTTGAAGTTTAGGAAAAACAGGAATCAAATTGCTAAGCATCCCAGTGTGGCCTCCTGTTTATTTCAATCAGCCCTTCACATTCAAACATGAAGTTGAAGCTTCGAATACTGTCTGTGGCAGCGTTTGTGGATTCAGTTGTTCTCCTGCTTTTTCACTTGTCTGAAGGATTTGAATTATAGACATTGTTTAATCATTCCTTTCTCTCAGCACATGGAACTTGTGAATCTTCAAGGCAGACAATCTCATGTAATTCACAACAAACTGCATCTTTATTCATCCGTCCATTTCCTATCTCTGAATGGATCACACACATTTCCAGAATGCAGGAAGCTCTCAATGGAAACTGCTTCCAATTATTCCCCAATACAATTGTTCGCACTTGACTGTAAACTACATTCCACTGACATTCCCAAAGCAGCCACAGAAAAGTGATTGGTTATTTTAAACACTGAACCTGAACTATTTGAGCTGATGATTGACTCACATTGTACAGAAATGTTGAGTCTGTTTTGATGAGAGTGATCAGATTAACATTGTAACATGAAGACAGCCTCCGTACTGAGATTAACCACATTTACAACAATTCTGCAATATCAGATCCATTGCTGTGTGTATTGTGTGAATTCAGCTGTGAAATATCTGGACATTTGGAGCTTCCACTGTTTCTGTCATTTCATCATTTATTAAAGTGCGTTGTTCTATCCCTTTTAAATCTAAGTTGTGTCAAATTACATTTCCCTGCACTGAAACCTCTCCACCAGTATGTCCATGTACAAAATATGAATAACTCTTTGCAATCTGATGTTTCCAGTGATGCTGCTTACAATGCTGTCTAATGTTTTGTGTCATTGGCAAACCAGGATGTGTAGCATCTGGGACTTGTATCAGTAATCTCTGCCCTAAACCTCTCTCAGTTATTACAATATGGGCCTGGTATCAGTAATCTCTGCCCAAAACCTCCTTCAGTTATTACAATCTGGGCCTGGTATCAGTAATCTCTGCCCTAAACCTCTCTCAGTTATTACAATCTGGGCCTGGTATCAGTAATCTCTGCCCTAAACCTCCCTCAGTTATTACAATCTAGGCCTGGTATCAGTAATCTCTGCCCCAAACCTCTCTCAGTTATTACAATCTGGGCCTGGTATCAGTAATCTCTGCCCTAAACCTCTCTCAGTTATTACAATCTGGGCCTTGTATCAGTAATCTCTGCCCGAAACCTCTCTCAGTTATTACAATCTGGGCCTGGTATCAGTAATCTCTGCCCTAAACCTCTCTGTTATTACAATCTGGGCCTGGTATCAGTAATCTCTGCCCTAAACCTCCCTCAATTATTACAATCTGGGTCTTGTATCAGTAAATTCTGCCCTTCAGCTGATTGGAGAATATCATTGTGAATATTACTGAGTTTGGGATGTAATAATTTCCTGCTGTTGCCAATATGACTATTTTTAACATAGTTTCTGGGATCCTCCAGTCTCCCCTCAGCAGCTTTCTGGGCATTGAGAGCTGACACACCGTTCACTAGCAGAGGGAGTTTTTGGTCCTGTCGCTGTCAATGGGATTTCCCATTGAAGTCACCTCACGCTAGCAGGAAACCAGAGGCAGGGGAACGAGAGCAGAGAATTCCCCACGAGTGAACAGCCGGAGAATCCCGGACATTAGCTCCTTTCCCAGTTATCACTGCACTCAACCCAGTCGCTGTTTATACGCTCAGTTCTCTCAGTGAATACTACATTACACCATGCTGCTGTGGACACTACAATCAACCCTTTCTGAGTTCTCACTGTATTAATACCATGTATGGATTGATATTTCATTGGACAATGTGCTGGGTTAGATGAATATTTATTGATTCTTGTGATGTGGGTGTCACTGGCTAGGTCAGCATTTATTGCCCATTCCTAGTTGCCCTGGAGAAGGTGGTGGTGAGCTGCCGTCTTGAACCCGCTGCTGTCTGTGTGGTGTAGGTACACCCACAGTGCTGTTAGGGAGGGAACCTGCTTAAATTATCACTGCATTTAACCATGTCACTCTTTATAAAAAATAAACTAGACCATGTCTGGGTAATGAATGTGGAGCATGTCTCCATTTCTCTTTACCTCAGCACTGTATCTGTGTATATAACACTTTATACAGTTTAAATGTTATTTATTAGTGTCACAAGTAGGCTTACATTAACACTGCAATGAAGTTGCTGTGAAAATCCCCTAGTTGCCACACTCCGGCGCTGTTCGGCTTCACTGAGGGAGAATTTAGCACGGCCATTCCACCGAACAGCATGTCTTTCAGACTGTGGGAGGAAACCGGAGCACTCGGAGGAAACCCAGACATGGGGAGAACATGCAGACTCCACACAGACAGTGACGCAAGTCGGGAATTGAACCCGGGTCCCTGGCGCTGAGAGGCTGCAGTGCTAACCACTGTGCCACCCCTAGAAACTAGATACAGTTTCTCTTCTTAATGCATGGGGCCATCCCTCTGTATATACTACAATTGGTCTTTACTTCGTTATTGCTTCACTCAACTATGTCACTGTTTCCAATGCACTCAGTGAAGTCACAGTTATTAACGCACGCAGCCATGCCTCTATCGACACCGCACCCGACAATTTCTAAGCTGTTGCTGCACTTCCCCAGGAATAGATTTGATCTGTTTCTCTTACATTCAGCATCATCGGAGATACTGCTGTGTTCGGCCTTCTTTCATTCATTACTCAACTCACCTGTGTCTCAGTTTTATTTTACACAAGTTCCTGTCTTTCTTATTCCTACATTCTACCCTGTTTCAGTTGTTACTGCACTGAAAAATCTCTCTGTTAGGTAGACAGAGAAAGAGAGTCAGCTGGATGGATAGACGAATATTCCTTTAAAGTTATATATTTGTGTGGGTCAGCTGGTGCCACCACTCTTGTTTGGAACGGTTTTTGTTTGGTCTTGTTACCAGCTATTGGGTGTTGTGTGAAATGTCCAATTGCTCCAGTATTGTGTGTGTAATATTGGTGTTGAAAGATTGGGTGAATTTCACTCGAGTCTCTTGGAGATGAGCAGAAATTGAGGAAGGGAAATAAAGTTGAACATCGGGAAAGGAAAAGTGACCACAGTCCCAGATGACGATCTGCTTCTCTCCCCTTTGAGGGGGAGAACTCACTGGCGGTGATTTACCACACCTCAGGCCAGGGGAAATGTTGAAAGGGTTGGGCTTTCATGACGTGTTGGAGACTTTGTGCATCTCAAACCAGCTGTCCAGCCAACTGAGTGAACCAACTTCCATATTGCCACATTTCAATGCATGTTGCACAACCTGGTCACAAACTATTGAATTGGAGATTACTCACTGATATTGGGATTGATCTGTGACAATTCTCACAGTCGCGTATGTGTGTGTGTTTATGTGTGTGTGTGTGTGTGTGTATGTATGTTTCTGTCTGTGTGCATGTTAGTGGATATGTTTTTACAAATTCCCAGAGAGAGAGAGAGCGAGAGATGCAGAGACCAACAGATGACAGGGTCAAGGAGAGTGGCTTGGTCATAGAAGACAGAGGGTGGTAGTGGAAGGGTCTTTTTCCGGCTGGAGGCCTGTGACTAGTGGTGTACCGCAGGGCTCTGTATTGGGACCTCTGCTGTTTGTGATTTATATAAATGATCTGGAAGAAGGAGTAACTGGGGTGATCAGTAAGGTTGCGGACGACACAAAACTGGCAGGACTTGCAGATAGTGAGGAGCATTGTCAGAGGCTACAGAAGGATACAGATAGGCTGGAAATTTGGGCAAGGAAATGGCAGATGGAGTTCAATCCTGATAAATGCGAAGTGATGCATTTTGGTGGGAATAATGTAGGGAGGAGCTACACGATAAATGGAAGAACCATAAAGGGTGTTGAGACGCAGAGGGACCTGGGTGTGCAAGTCCACAGATCTTTGAAGGTGACGTCACAGGTGGAGAAGGTGGTGAAGAAGGCATATGGCATGCTTGCCTTTATCGGACGAGGCATAGAGTATAAAAGTTGGGGTCTGATGTTGCAGATGTATAGAACGTTGGTTCGGCCGCATTTGGAATACTGCGTCCAGTTCTGGTCGCCACACTACCAGAAGGACGTGGAGGCTTTGGAGAGAGTACAGAGGAGGTTTACCAGGATGTTGCCTGGTATGGAGGGGCTTGGTTATGAGGAGAGATTGGGGAAACTGGGGTTGTTCTCCTTGGAAAGACGGAGGATGAGGGGAGACTTAATAGAGGTGTATAAAATTATGAAAGGCATAGATAGGGTGAACGGTGGGAAGCTTTTCCCCGGGTCGGTGGTGACGTTCACGAGGGGTCATAGGTTCAAGGTGAAGGGGGGGAGGTTTAACACAGATATCAGAAGGACATATTTCACACAGAGGGTCGTGGGGGCCTGGAATGTGTTGCCGGGCAAGGTGGTGGAGGCGGACACACTGGGAACGTTTAAGACTTATCTAGACAGCTATATGAACGGAGTGGGAATGGAGGGATACAAAAGAGTGGTCTAGTTTGGACCAGGGAGCGGCGCGGGCTAATTGTTCCTGGTTTCTCGTTTCAAGGCTTCATTCTATGATCATCTTGCTGGTGCCAGTACAGAGTGAGACTGCGGATAGTTGGGAACCTGTCTCGGGGGCAGGGAATTCATATGGTGTTCGTGGAAGTGGAAATGACTAGGGTTGGGAAGCATTTTCCGATCGGGGCCATTGTGATCTCCTGGACTCGTTTCGATCGCCTCAGGGGGTCGGAGAGGAATTTCCCAGATTTTTTTTCCCCATATTGGCCCTGGGGTTTTTCACTCTGGGTTTTCGCCTCTCCCTGGAGATCACATGGTCTGGAATGGGGGGGTGGGGGTGAATTAATAGGTTGTAATGAACAAAGCATCGTAGCTGTGAAGGACAGCTCGGTGGATAGGATATTGGTATGTAGATAGGCTGGAAAATTGGGCGGGGATCCTGGATTCAGGATTCAATCCTGGACCGGGGAGCGGCGCGGGCTTGGAGGGCCGAAGGGCCTGTTCCTGTGCTGTATTGTTCTTTGTTCTTTGAGAGAAAGAGAGAGCCAGATTGAGAGAGGCACTGAGAGACAATGTCTGTCCAAATCCTCTTGAAGCCACTTTGCATTTTCCTCACAACTCACATTCCCACCGAGCTTTGTGTCATCCGCAAACTTGGAAATCTTACATTAGGTCCCCACATCCAAATCATTGATAAACATTGTGAACATCTGGGAACAAAGTCCAGATCCTTGTGGCACAGCCGGCCGACACAAGACGGAGAAATCATCTGGCCGGGAACACAACAGCGACATTTTTCAGGGAAGCTCGGAGCCAGCTGTGTCTCAGTGGATCATAATCTGACCTCAGGATCATTCCATTGTGGCTTCAGTTACAGCATCAAATTCTCGGCCAGGCTGGAAAACAAATCACTCCTCAAATCCCCAAATAAAACGTTCTGGGATCTGAACTTAAAATGCTGTAACTGATCATGGAGGAAAGAGTGGGGTCTAATAGACACTGAGAAGATAACTTGCATATGAATCATAGAACGGTGACAGCACAGGAGGCCATTCAGCCCCATCAAGCCAGTGCGACACTCTGCAAGAGCAATGTCACGATTCCCACTCCTCCACCCTTTCCCCGTCACCCTGTAAATATTTCCCCTTCAGCTTCCCATTCAACGTCCCCGGAAGTCCATGATGGAATCCGCTTCCACCTCGCCCTCAGACAGTACATTCCAGATACTGGACACTCACTACGTTAGAAACATTTCCTCATGTTGCCGCTGTCGCCATTTACCTGAATTCAGCATCCTCTGGATTTCAACCTTTCCCCCAATGTGCCGATTATCTCAAAGCCGATCCTCTCAGTCCCGGGATGTCCCTGCAGGAGTTCCGCAGGGTGAGTGTCCGAGGCCCCAACCATCTTCAGCTGCTCCAACACTGACCTTCCCTCCATCACAAGGTCTGAAGCGCGGATGTTCGCTGATGATTGCACAATGTTCAGCACCATACGCAACTCCTCAGATACTGAAACAGAACATAAGGACATACCAAACAGGTCAGGCAGCATCTGTGGAGAGAGAAACAGATTCTGGGAGCAGGGGGACTGAGAGACAGGCAGATTGAGAAAAATATGCGCACACACTAACACTCACACTCAGACAGCCTAAAACTAAACAGATATAGAATGGAGGAGGAATCCCTTCTCCCTCTGTAAATAGAGATTAACTCGATTTCTCTTCCAAAAAGACAGCACATCTGGATGGGCAGAATAGTCTCCAATTCTACCCATGGTCCTTTTCTGATCTCCATTCTTCACATCTGCACACGTTGGCTTCAGCTCCAGTTTGTGAATGAAAGCAAACCCCTGTTCATTACAAATCCACTCAGCCTTTTCCCTCTGCTCTCTCCACACACAATCTACAAGACACAAACAGGAAAGATGGATTCCAGGAGAGAAAGGTCACACCTGATCCTCCTCTCAATGGATTCTCTGTCGCCAGAGAGAACATTCCAGCTCCTACAGAAAGTCACAACTGATTCATGTCAGGGACAGAATTGGAATGAATTAGACACAAGAGAGATGAAAGGTTTCTGCTCATCATAAAAAAGCTAAAGAGTCACACAATGCCATTAAGGGAGAGACCTCGCTGGTCTATCTTTGACCCAAGTCACACACTGACTCTGAATGTCCTCACAGCAACTTGGGGATGGACATTTCTAAAGTACTATTCATGGCTTTAGGGTTTCCAAAAGTGTTTCACCGACAATGGAGCGGTTTTGAAATGTTGTCAGTGTTATTTAGGAAATAAGCAAACTTTTGACGCCACACGCATTGAGTTTAAAAATTGGCAAGCCATGTTGCAGCTTTATAGAACCATTGTTAGGCCGCACTTGGAATATAGTGTTCAATTCTGGTCGCCACACTACTGGAAGGATGTGGAGGCTTTGGAGAGGGTACAGAAAAGATTTACCAGGATGTTGCCGGGTATGGAGGGCATTAGCTATGAGGAGAGTTTGGAGAAACTTGGTTTGTTCTCACTGGAATGATGGAGGCAAGGGGGGTGACCTGATAGAAGTCTACAAGATTATGAGAGGCATGGACAGAGTGGATAGTCAGGAGCTATTTCCCAGGGTTGAAGAGTCAATTACTAGGGGGCACAGGTTTGAGGTGCTAGGGACAAGGTTTAAAGGAGATGTACGAGGCAAGTTTTTACACAGAGGGTGGTGGGTGCCTGGAACTCGCTGCTGGGAGAGGTAGTGGAAGCAGATACAATAATGAGTTTTAAGGGGCGTCTGGAGAAATACAAGAATAGGATGGGAATAGAGGGATATGGTCCCTGGAAGGGGAGGGGGTTTTAGTTCACACATGGTTGGTGCAGGCTTGGAGGGCCGAAGGGCCTGTTCTTATGCTGTAATTTTCTTTTTTCTAATTTCAGAGAGAGATATATACAGATACAGAGCCATAGAAAGACAGAAACAGGATGGGATTGTGCTGTACATGTTTCCGAGCTGACATTGAGACACACACGAGATGTACACCAATGATTTGGATGAGGGAACCAAAAATAATATTTCCAAGTTTGCTGATGCCATGAAACTTGTTGGGAATGTGAGTAGTGAGAAGGATGTTAAAATGTTTCACAGTGACTTCAGTAAATTGAGTGAATGGGTAAATGCGTGGCAGATGCTGTATAACGTGGACAAACGTGAATTTAACTACTTCGGACAGAGAAGCAGAATGGCAGAGGGTTATTTAAATGGTGCTAGATTGGGAAATGTTGAGATACAAAGGGACCTGGGTGTCCTAGTACACAAGAGACTGAAAGCAAGCATGCAGCTACAGCAAACAGTTAGGAAGGCAAATGATATGTTGGCCTTCATTGCAAGAGAACTTGAGGAAAGGAGCAAGGATGTCTTACTGCAGCTGTACAGGCCCTCGGTGAGACCACACCTGGAATATTGTGGACAGTTTTTGTCTCTGTAACTATGAAATGCTGCACTTACCATAGAGGGAGAGCAGCGGAGGCACACCAGACTGATTCCTGGGATGGCAGGATTGTCGTATGAGGAGAGATTGAGTCGACTGGGCCTGTATTCACTGGAGTTCCGAAGAATGAGAGGGGATCGAATTGAAATGTATAAATTCTGACTGGGCTGGAGTGACTGAATACAGGGATGTTGTTTCCTCCAGCTGAGGGGCTGAGGGGGTGGGGAGAGGGGCGGGGGGGGGGAGAGGCTGGAACAAGGGGTCACAGATGGTGAAACTTTCCAATATGTTTAATCTGTAGAAACCTATCCATCTCAGTCTGTGAACGATGACTGAGCCTCCACAGCCCTCTGGGATAGGGAATTCCAAAGATTTACCATCCTGGAAGCACACGGAATTCAGGAAAACCTGGCGAGATGGATCGGAAACTGGTTTAGTAATTGGACACAAAGGGTGGTGTTGGAAGGCTGTTTGAGTGGCTGGAGGCCGGTGTCCAGTGGTGCACCACAAGGCTCCGTGCTGGGGGCCTTATTATTGTTCCACATAAATGAGACAGATGATAATGTGGGGGCAATGATAAGCAAGGTTCCAGATGACACCAAGATTGGTCGGATGGTTAATAGGGAAGAAGGTTGTAGGTTACAGGAAGATATCTCTGGGTTGGTCAGATAGGCAGAGCAGTGGCAGATGGTATTTGACCCTGATAGGTGCGAGGTGATGCACTTTGGAAGCAGTAACAAGGCAAGGGAGTATTTAATGAGTTGCAGGACACTGGGAAGCTCAGAGGAACATATGGATCTTGGGCAATTATTCACAGATCCCTGAAGGCAGCAGAGCAGGTGAATCAAGTGGTAAAGAAGGCAGATGAGACACTTGCTTTTATCAGTCATGGCGCAGAGTAGAAGAGCAAAGAGTTAATGTTGGAGTTGTACAGAGTGTTGGTTAGGCCACTGCTGGAGTACCGTGTGCAGATCTGGTCACCACACCAGAGGAAGGATATGATAGCACTCGAGGGGGTACAGAGGAGGCTCAGCAGCAAGTTGCCTGGGATGGAGTATTTGAGCTATAAGGAGAGACTGGATAGGTTTGGATTGTTTTCTTTAGAGCAGAGAAGGCTGATTGAGGTGTGTAAGATTATGAGGGGTATGGACAGGGTGAATAGGAAACAGCTGTTCCCCTTGGTTGAGGGGTCAATCATGAGGGGACATCGTTTTAGGGCAAAGGGCAGGAGATTCAGAGGAGAGTTGAGAAAAACATTCACTCAGAGGGTGATGGGAATCAGGAAAGTACTGCCTGGGAAGGCAGTGGAGGTCGGAAACCTTACAACCTTTCAAAAGCATTTGGATGAGCACTTGAAACATCACAACATTCAAAGATATGGTACAAGAGATGGAAAATTGGATTAGCACAACTTTAGTGGGAGTTACTGTTGGTGCAGACTCAATGGGTCGAAGGGCCTTTTCTTCACTGTACCACTCTATGACTCTGAGGGAAGAAATTCCTCCTCACAGAAAGCAGAGAGTCGGAATAAATGGGTGCTTTTCTGGTTGGCGGATGGTAACTAGTGGCGTGCCGCAGGGATCGGTACTGGGGCCTCAACTTTTTACCATTTATATAGACGATCTGGAGGAGGGGGCTGAGTGTCGGGTAACAAAGTTTGCAGACGACACAAAGATAAATGGAAAAGTGAATCGTGTGGAGGGCGGAGAAGGTCTGCAGAGAGATTTGGACAGGCTGAGTGAGTGGGCGAGGATCTGGCAGATGGAGTATAACGTTGACAAATGCGAGGTTATTCACTTTGGAGGAAATAATAGCAAATCGGATTATTATCTAAATGGAAAAAAATTGCAACATGCTACTGTGCAAAGGGACCTAGGGGTCCTTGTGCATGAGACGCAAAAACCCAGTCTGCAGGTGCAACAGGTGATCAAGAAGGCAAACGGGGTGTTGGCCTATATCGCAAGGGGGATAGAATATAAAAGCAGAGACGTCTTGCTGCATCTGTACAGGGCATTGCTGAGGCCGCAGCTGGAATACTGTGTGCAGTATTGGTCCCCTTATTTGCGGAAGGATATATTGGCCTTGGAGGGAGTGCAGAGAAGGTTCACCAGGTTGATACCTGAGATGAGGGGTGTTGATTATCAGGAGAGACTGAGCAGAGTGGGTTTGTACTCGTTGGAATTTAGAAGGCTGAGGGGGGATCTAATAGAGACCTATAAGATAATGAAGGGGCTGGATAGGGTAGAGGTGGGAGAGATTCTTTCCACTTAGAAAGGAAGCTAGAACTAGAGGGCACAGCCTCAAAATAAAGGGGGGTCAGTTTCGGACAGAGTTGAGGGGGAACTTCTTCTCTCAGAGGGTGGTGAATCTTTGGAATTCTCTGCCCACTGAAGTGGTGGAGGCTACCTCGTTGAATATGTTTAAATCACAGATAGATGGATTCCTGATCGGTAAGGGAATTAGGGGTTATAGGGATCAGGTGGGTAAGTGGAACTGATCCACTTCAGATCAGCCATGATCTTATTGAATGGCGGGGCAGGCTCGAGGGGCTAGATGGCCTACTCCTGCTCCTATTTCTTATGCTCTTATCTCAGTCCTAAATGTCCTGCCCCCTTACTCTGCGACTATGCCATGGTTCTAGACACCCCCCCCCCCCACCCCCCACTGCCTCCAGCCGGGGGAAACATCCTTCCTGTATCTACTCAGCTCATGTTTGGGGGTTGGGGAGAGTTATAGAACAAAGAGATCGAGGGGTACATGTTCATAGCTTCTTGACAGTGGAGTCACAGGTGGACAGAGTGGTGAAGAAGGCATTCGGCACGCTTGGTTTCATTGGTCAGAACATTGAATACAGGAGTTGGGACGTCTTGTTGAAGTTGTACAAGACATTGTTAAGGCCACGCTTGGAATACTGTGTACAGTTCTGGTCACCCTATTTTAGAATGGATATTATTAAACTAGAAAGAGTGCAAAAAAGATTTACTAGGATGCTACCGGGACATGATGGTTTGGGTTTTAAGGAGAGGTTGCAGAGACTGGGACTTTTTTCCCTGTAGCGTAGAAGACTGAGGGGAGATTTTATAGAGGTCTATAAAATAATGAGGGGCTCAGATCAGCGAGATAGTCACTATCTTCTCCCAAAGGTAGGGGAGTCTAAAACTAGAGGGCATAGGTTTAAGGTGAGAGATACAAAAGGGTCCAGAGGGCAATTCTTTTCACACAGAGGGTGGTGAGTGTCTGGAATGAGCTGCCAGGGGCAGTAGCAGGGGCGGGTACAATTTTATGTTTTAAAAAGCATTTAGACAGTTACATGGGTAAGATTGGTATAGAGGGATATGGGCGAAACACAGGCAATTGTGATTAGCTTAATGGTAAAAACTGGGCGGCATGGACAAGTTGGGCCAAAGCGCGTTTCCATGCTGTAAACCTCTATGACTCGACTCTGCTGAGCCCTGTAAGAATTGTCCAAGTTTGAATGAGGTCACCTCTCATGCTTCTCAAGTGCATAAAGTAAAAGTCCATTTTCTTTCCTCAGAGGACAATCCCTCCATCCCAGGAATTAATGCAGTGAAATGTCATTGAAGTCCCTCTCGGACAAGAATATCTTTCCTTAGGTAAGAGGATAAAACTGTACACAACACTCCGTGTGTGGTTTCACCACTAATTCAGCCTCTCCCACATCCCCTTGAAGAGTCTACATCCTCCTCACAACTCACACTTCCACCTGCTTTCATGTCATCTGCAAACTCGGAAATATTACATTTGATCCCAAACGTCCAAATCAATGATATGGATTGTGAATAGCTGGGCTCCCGAGTACTGATCCTTGTGATAAGCCGCTGGTCACAGCCTGGCACCCTGAAAATAACCCATTTGTACCTAAGCTCTGTTTTCTGTCCGTTAACCATTTCTCAATTCATGCCAGTATTATCAGGGTAAATACGTTGCATCACGGGGATAGGGCCTGGGTGGGAATGTTGTCAGCGCAGGCTCGATGGGCTGTATGGCCTCCTTCTGCACTGTAGGGATTCTATGATTCTAATATGTACATACGTCAGTGAAGGTGGCAGGGCACTTTGACAGAGCAGTAAATGAAGTATATGGTATCCCAGCTTTTATTAATGGAGGAATTGAGGACAAGAGTAAGGAGTTCATATTGAACTTGTATAAGACACTCGTTAAGCCTCATCTGGAGACTGTGCCCAGTTCTGGGCACCGTACTTGAGGAGGGATGTGAAGACATTGGAGAGAGTGCAGAGGAGATTCACAAGAATGATTCCAGGGAATAAGATCCGTAGCTACGAGGGTAGATTGGAGAGGTTGGGACTGCTTTCCTTGGAGAAAAGAAGGCTGAGGTGAGACTTCAGAGAGAGATTCAAGATCCAAAGGGGTATCCACAGGTTAAAGAGTGAGAAACACTTCCCTCTCAAGAGATGGTCAGGAACTAGAGGGCACAGATTCTAAATGATGGGGAAATGGATCAGAAGTGAAGTGAGAAAAAGCACTTCATCAAGAGGGTGTTTGGAATCTGGAACAATCTTCCTGAAAGCCTGTTCCAATATTCAATAAGATCCTGGCTGATCTGTGATCTAACTCTCTGTCTTTTAACCCCTTTGACGAAGGAAAATCTATCAACCCCAGGTTTAAAATAATAACAAGTGACTGAGCATCAATAGCCATTTGCAGAAGATTGTTTCAAACTAACTCCACACCACATCTGGCAATGTTTCCATTTCTACAATTCTAAAATTCTAAACTGAGGCTAACATTCAAATATTCCCAAATCCTGGAGTTCCCAGCCGGGCAGAAAAACGTGTTCTTTATCAGCCTCTCCCTTTCCCTCATTATTTTCAATGTTTGATTAAATCAGCCCCCAACTTAAATTCCAGCGGTTAAGAATAATGTTTAATCTGCACTGTTCATCAAATGTTCCCAACACAAATACTGTAATGGGCTAAATACAGAGTAAAATTCCCTCTGCTCTGTCCAAGGAATGTTTCATCACAGATTTTTATTTTGAATTTTCGGAAAAACAGGAATCAAATTGCTCAGCATCCCAGTGTGGCCTCCTGTTTATTTCAATCAGCCCTTCACATTCAAACATGAAGTTGAAGCTTCGAATACTGTCTGTGGCAGCGTTTGTGGATTCAGTTGTTCTCCTGCTTTTTCACTTGTCTGAAGGATTTGAATTATAGACATTGTTTCATCATTCCTTTCTCTCAGCACATGGAACTTGTGAATCTTCAAAGCAGACAATCTCATGTAATTAACAACAAACTGCATCTTTATTCATCCGTCCATTTCCTATCTCTGAATAGATCACACACATTTCCAGAATGCAGGAAGCTCTCAATGGAAACTGCTTCCAATTATTCCCCAATGCAATTGTTCGCACTTGACTGTAAACTACATTCCACTGACATTCCCAAAGCAGCCACAGAAAAGTGACTGGTTATTTTAAACACTGAACCTGAACTATTTGAGCTGATGATTCACTCACATTGTACAGAAATGTTGACCCTGTTTTGATGAGAGTGATCAGATTAACATTGTAACATGAAGACAGCCTCCGTACTGAGATTAACCACATTTACAACAATTCTGCAATATCAGATCCATTGCTGTGTGTATTGTGCGAATTCAGCTGTGAAATATCTGGACATTTGGAGCTTCCACTGTTTCTGTCATTTCATCATTTATTAAAGTACGCTGTTCTATCCCTTTTAAATCTAAGTTGTGTCAAATTACATTTCCCTGCACTGAATCCTCTCCACCAGTTTTGTCCATGTACAAAATATGAATAACTCTTTGCAATCTGATGTTTCCAGCGATGCTGCTTACAATGCTGTCTAATGTTTTGTGTCATTGGCAAACCAGGATGTGTAGTATTCAGTCACATTAAATGGTCAATACATATGTCAATACTGTGTATATATTTCACTGTGTGTGTGTGTCTGTGTGTGTGTGTCTGTGTCTCTGTGTGTGTGTGTGAGTCTGTGTGTCTGTGTGTGTGTGTGTTTGTGTGTCTCTGTGTGTGTGTGTGAGTCGCTGTGTGTGTGTCTGTGTGTGTGTGTGTGTCTGTGTGTGTGTGTGTGTGTATGTCTGTGTGTGTGTGTGTGTGTCTGTGTGTGTGTGTCAGCATGCATGTGTGTCTGTGTGTGTGTGTTTGTGTGTCTCTGTGTGTGTGTGTGAGTCGCTGTGTGTGTGTCTGTGTGTGTGTGTGTGTGTCTGTGTGTGTCTGTGTGTGTGTGTGTGTCTGTGTGTGTGTGTGTCTGTGTGTGTGTGTCTGTGTGTCAGCATGCATGTGTGTCAATGTATTTGAATCTCAAATATGTGCAGTTGGAGGCCATTTGACCCATCGAGCCTGCTCCACCACTCAAACAGATCATGACAAACACACACACACACACACACACAGACGCACACGCACTCACAGAGATACAGACACACACACACACACACACTCATAGACACACACACACTGACAAAGAGAGAGACACACAGACACTCACGGACACACACACACAGAGACACAAACACACACTCACGGACACACACGCACACACGCAGAGAGACACAAACACACACACACACACAAAAATACAAAAACATAAGCGCACCGACACTCTCATTCCTATTTCTGTTTTACTCCTCAATGCCCCAACTAAAAAGTACTGGGATCTGAACTTGAAATGCTGGAACTGATCATGGAGGAACGAGTGGGCCCTAATAGACACTGAGAAGTTAACTTGTGTGTGAATCATAGAATGGGGACAGCACAGGAGGCCATTCAACCCGTCGAGCCTGGATCGACACACTGCAAGAGCAGTTTCACTCTTCCCAATCCTCCACCCTCTCCCCGTAACCCTGTCAATATTTTCCCTTCAGCTTCCCATTCAATTTCCTCTTGATGGAATCTTCTCCCACCTCTGACTCAGGCAGAACATGATGTGGAGATGCCGGCGTTGGACTGGGGTAAACACAGTAAGAAGTTTAACAACACCAGTTTAAAGTCCAACAACTTTATTTGGTAGCAAAAGCCACACAAGCTTTCGGAGCTCTAAGCCCCTTCTTCAGGTGAGTGGGAATTCTGTTCACAAACAGAGCATATAAAGACACAGACTCAATTTACATGAGTAATGGTTGGAATGCGAATCCTTACAGCTAATCAAGGCAGAACATTCCAGATACCAGCAGTCACTATGTTCAAAACATTTCCTCATCACAGATTCATACAGTGCAGAAGAGACCCTTCGGCCCATCGAGTCTGCACCGACACGTGAGGACCACCTAACATACCGACCTCACCCCATTTACCAGCACTTGGCCCATAGCCCTGAATGTGATGATGTGCCAAGTGCTTATCCAGCTACTTTTTAAAGGATGTGAGGCAACTTGCCTCTGCCAACCTCCCAGGCAGCGCATTCCAGACTGGCACCACCCTGTGGGTAAAACAGATTTTCCTCACATCCCCCCCAAACCTCATGCCCCTCACCTTGAACCTATGTCCCCTCGTGACTGACCCTTCAACTAAGGGGAACAGCTGCTCCCGATCCACACTCTTCATGTCTCTCATAATCTTCTCCACCTCAATCAGGTCGCCCCCCCCCCCAGTCTTCTCTGCTCCAATGAATACAACACAAGCCTACTCAACATCTCATTTTTAATTTTGTTTATTAGTGTCACAAGTAGGCTTGCATTAACACTGTGAAGTTACGGTGATAATTCCCCAGATGCCACACTCTGGTGTTCGGTTACACTGAGAGAAAATTTACCACGGCCAATGCACCCTAACCAACACATCATTCACACTGTGGGAGGAAACCACAGCGCCCAGAGGAAAGGCACGCAGACACGGAGAGAACGTGCAGACTCCACACAGACAGTGACCTGAGCTGGGAATCGAACCTGGGTCCCTGGCGCTGTGATGCAGCAGTGATAACAACTGTGCCACCGTGTGGCCCATAGCTCTCTTCATAGCTGAAACACTCCAGCTCAGATGCATCCTGGTGAATCTCCTCTGCATCCTGTCCAGTGCATTCACACCCTTCCTATAATGTGGCGACCAGAACCGCACACAGTGCTCCAGCTGTGGCCTCACCAAAGTTTTATACAGCTCCAACATGTCTACCCTGCTTTTGTAATCTATGCCTCGACTGAAAAAGGCAAGCGTTCCGCATGCCTCTTACACCGCTCCACTAACATGCAAATCAGCAAATGAGAAATATTAGGGATGGATGAGTCCTTGGCAGCATGGATTAGAAGTTTGGTAAGAGATAGGAAACAGAGGGGAGGTAGAGATGGGCATTTCTCAGACTGGAGAGGAGTTGAAAGTGGTGTTCCCCAGGGATCAGTGTTGGGATCCTTGCTTTTTCTGATTTATATTAACAGCTTAGCGACGGCGGTTGAACGCACAATCTCCAAATTTGCAGATGATGCTGAGCTCGGGAGAAGAGTGAATTGTGAGGATGACACTGAGCGACTTCAGAGGGACATGGACAAGTTGGCCAAATGGGCAGACACCTGGCAGATGAATTTCAATGCAGCGAAATGGGAGGGAATGCATTTAGGTGGAAGAAACATGGGGAGACGATACAGACTCAATGGTACAACGTTGAGGGGACTACAGGAGCAGATGGGTCCTGGGTTTCAAGTGATTCATTCTCTGAAGGTGGCCAGGCAAGATGAAATAGTTGTTAAGAAGCCTGATAGGATCCTTGGGTTTATAAAGAGAGGCATAGAGTATAAAAGCAAGGAAGTGATGCTACACCTCTACAAATCATTGGACAGATCACATTCGGAGCACTGTGATCAGTTCTGGGCACCATATTTAAGGAAGGACGTTAAAGTCCTCGAGAGAGGCAGAGAGAGAGAGAGAGTGCAATGGAGATTCACTCGAATGATTCCAGGAATGAGAAATTTTAGATCCAAGGAACGATGAGAGAAATTGGCCTTATTCTCCTTGGAGCAGAGAAGATTAAGAAGTGACCTTATCGAGGTGTTCAGAATGATGAACAATGTTGACAGGGTGAAGAAGGATTGAATGGGGAGAGGCAGAAACCCTCAACACATTTCAAAACTACACTGATTTCCACTTGAAGGAATAACTTCTCCACCCCAACACTATCCCGTCATTCTCGATAAACCCATGCTGCCCGTGTTCTGGGATAAATTACACGCAAGTGAAAAGATTATTTTAAATAGTGGGGTTACATTTGCCACCCCCCAATCTGTAGGAACTGCTCCAGAGTCTATAGAATTTTGGAAGATGACCAGCAATGCATCCAATATTTCCAGCGCCGCTTCCTTTAATACTCTGGGATGTAGATTATCAGGCCCTGGGGATTTGTCAGCCTTTAACCCCATTCATTCCCCCAGCACCATTTTCTTACTAATACTGATTTCCTTCAATTCAATTCCACACTCTCACTAAACCATTGGTTCCCTATCATTTCTGCCAGGTTATCTGTGCCTCTTTTGTGAAGACAGAACCAAAGTATACGTTCAATTCTTCTGCCATTTTTTTGCTCCCCATTATAATTTCCCCGGAGAGATGGAGAGAGGCAGAGTCACTGAGAGATAGGGGTGAGATGGTAATGCAGAGAGTAACAGTGAGATATTCAGGTGGGCAAGCAGCTAATAGTGGGGTACAACAAGGATCACTCCAAAGCCACAGATATTGCCTCATGTTGCCGCTGTCGCCATTTACCATAAATCAGCATCCTCTGCTTTCCAAGCTTTCCCCCAATGTGCCGATTATCTCAAAGCCGATCCTCTCAGTCCCGGGACATCACTGCAGGAGTTCCTCAGGGTGAGTGTCCGAGGCCCCAACCATCTTCAGCTGCTCCATCACTGACCTTCCCTCCATAGGTGAGATGTTCGCTGATGATCGCAGCATTCACAACTCCTCAGATTGTGAAATAGTCAATGCCGGAATACTGAGCAGGACAGGCAGCATCTGTGTAAAGAGAAGCAGATTCTGGGACTGGGGGACTGAGAGACAGGAAGATAGTGAAACACACACAAACACAGTGATGCACACACACACAGATACACGCAGTCTCACACACACACACAGATAGAGAACAGTCCCACAGTCTCACTCACAATATCCTAATCTCCCCGGCATTAAGGGGCAATTTATCACGGCCAATCAACCTAATGCGCGCATCTTTGGAGCGTGGGAGGAAACCGGAGCACCCGTTGGAAACCCACGCAGACACGGGGAGAACGTGCAAACTCCACACAGACAGTGACCCGAGACCAAAATTGAACCCGGGTCCGTTGCACTGTGAGGCAGCAGAGCTAACCACTGTGACACCCATGTTGGCCTTCATTGTAAGAGGATTGGAGTAGAAGAGCAAGGATGTCTTACTGCAGCTGGACAGAGCCTCGGTGAGACCACACCTGGAGTCTTGTGTACAGTGTTCCTCTCCTTATCTGAGGAAGGATGCACTTGCCACAGAGAGAGAGCAGTGAATGTTCACCAGACTGATTCCTGGGATGGCAGCATTGATGTCTGAGGGGAGATTGGGTCGGCTGGGCCTGTATTCACTGGAATGTAGAAGAGTGAGCAGGGATCTAATTGAAAGGTATAAAATTCTGACAGTGCTGGACAGGCTGGATACAGGGATATTGTTTCCTCCGGCTGGGGGTGTCTGGAACAAGGGGTCACAGTCTCAGGATACGGGGGGAGGCCATTTGGGACTGAGATGAGGGAAAACCTCTTCACTCAGAGGGTGGTGAACCTGTGGAATTCTCTCCCACAGAAAGCTGTGGAGACCAAGTCACTGAATATATTTAAGAAGGAAAGAGATAGATTTCTAGACTCTAAAGGTGTCGAGGTGTATGGGGAGAGCGCTGGGGTATGGCATTGAGACAGAGGATCGGCCATGATAGTGTTGAATGGTGGGTCAGGCTCGAAGGGCTGAATGGCCTCCTCCTCCTCCTATTTTCTATGTTGATGTGACCGCCCCAAGTCTCTTTGGGCCTCCACTCTTTCCAGCCTTTCCCCATTCATAAAGCAATCTGTTCTATCCTTTTTAAAGTGGGTGACCACACAATTGTCTCCAATGAAATCCATCTTTCACTCTTTGAACCATTCAGTTAAGACATTTTACTTTCGGGCGGCATGGTGGCACAGTGGTTCGTACTGCTGCCTCACAGCGCCAGGGACCAGGGTTCAATTCCAGCCTCGGGTGACTGTGTGGAGTTTGCACATTCTCCCCGTGTCTGCGTGGGTTTCCTCCGGGTGCTCTGGTTACCTTCCACACTCGCAAGATATATAGGTTAGATGGATTAGCAATGGGGTTATGGGGATAGGGCTGGGCTGAGGGCCTGGGTAAGATACTCTGTCATCCAGTCTGTGCAGACTCAATGAGCTGAATGGACTCTTATGCTGTGGAATACCTCTTTGCCATTTGAAGCTTCTCGCTGTAAGACTTAAAATGCTGCCTATTTCTGTGAAATGTAGCAAACTTTCTGTCTCATCACCGGGCGACATGATGGCACAGTGGTTAGCACTGCTCCCCCACAGCACCAAGGACCCACGTTCAATTCCAGCCTCGGGTGACTGTCTGTGTGGAGTTTGTACGTTCTCCCAGTGTCTGCGTGGGTTTCCTCCGGGTGCTCTGGTTTCCTCCCACACTCCAAAGATGTGCGGGTGAGGTTAATTGGCAGTGCTCAATTGCCCCTTAGTGTTAGGGGGATTCAGGCCCGGGTGGTATTGTTGTCGGGGGCAGGCTTGATGGGCCAAAGGACCTCCTTCTGCACTTTAGGGAATCTATGATGAACGGCATGGTGGCACAGTGGTTAGCACAGCGCCAAGAACCCAGGTTCAATTCCAGCCTCAGCTCGCTGTCAGTGTAGAGTTCTCCCAATGTCTGCGTGGGTTTCCTCCGGGTGCTCCAGTTTCCTCCCACAGTCCAAACATGTGCGGGTCAGGTGGATTGGCCATGATAAATTGACCTTAGTGTCAGGGGATTAACAGGGTAAATATATGGGGTTACGGGAATCGGGCCTGGGTGGGATTGTGGTCGATGCAGACTCGATGGGCCGAATGGTCTGCCCTTCAGGGATTCTATGATTCTAGGATCTCAAATCATTGATAAATACGATGAAACTGAGACAGACACGGGGGCTTTGCAGCAGCAGGCAGAATGGGAATCATTGCATCCTGCACCGAGTTTTATTACACAACCAATTTCAGAAAATTCACAACTCTCATTCACAACAGCAAAGTGTGGGATTGCAAACTTGGAATTATTAGCACAGGACTAAAGTTTAAATGCTAAACACTGACATTTGGAAACAGGAGATGGCCTCACATCTTCAATTCTGTGATTGTCCCCCATCTCCTGCTCTGAATATTACAATATCTCTGCCCCCTTCATGCGTCTGCAGACTTTGAAAGTTACTCAGACATCGGTGAAACTAGTCTTTAACTCGGAGCATTTCCTGTGAAATATGCAACTTCTGCAACGAAACACAATCTAATTGACGCTTTCTGATACAATCTGAATCTCCTTTCAAACAACCTCCCAACCCCACTGTGCAGGAATGTCACCTTTTGTCACATTCCCCAACACAATTGTTGACACTTTATCAGGCGGGAAAAGTAGATTCAACTGACAGATTCTGAGCACCAGGTTGAATCTTTAAGATGTAAAAATGAACTGAAAGCCCAGGTCTCTCTGTTCCTGCATCCATTTTAACATTGACCCATTGATTTTAAATTGCTTCTCCTGTCTAAAAATATCATCTATCAACCTCAGATTTAAACATTAATAAGCGACTGAGCATCAACTGCGAATTATAGAAGGCAGTTCCAAACTAATATCACAGCTGGTGTGGCAAAGTGTTTCTGAATTCCACTCCTACAAGTCTAAAATCCTCAACATTGTTTGAAATCCAATGTCCCCAAGTCCTGGACTCCCCAACCAGCAGGAAAAGTTGTTCTTTATCAGTCCACTCCATTCCCCTTATTATCTTGAAGTGTTTGGTCCAATCATGCCGTAGCCTAAATTCCAGCATTACAGAGTAACACTTCAACTACACTTTTCAACAAACAATCCCAAACCAAATACAGAACATGGTACATCGAATCCTGTAGTGCAGGAGGCCATTCGGCCCATCGAGTCTGCACTGAGCACAATCCCACCCAGGCCCCATCCCTATAATCCCATACATTTACCTCAGCTAATCCTCCTGACACTAAGGGACTATTTAGCTTGGCCAATCCACTTAACCTGTACACCTGATAGGAGTCTGTCAGATTATGAGGGGCATGGACAGAGTGGATAGTCAGAAGATTTTTCCCATGGTGGAAGAGTTATTACTCGGGGGCAGTGGTTTGAGGTGCGAGGGGCAAGGTTTAAAGGAGATGTGGGAGGAAAGTTTTTTTACACAGAGGGTGGTGGGTGCCTGGAACTCGTTGCCGGGGGAGGGAGTGGAAACGGATACGATAGTGACTTTTCAAGGGCGTCTTGACAAAGACATTAATAAGATGGGAATGGAGGGATATGGTCCCCGGAAGGGTAGGGGGTTTTAGTTCAGTCAGGCAGCATGGTCGGTGCAGGCTTGGAGAGCCGAAAGACCTGTTCCCGTGCTGTAATTTTCTTTGTTCTATCTTTGGAGTGTGGGATGAAACCGGAGCACCCGGAGGAAACCCACACAAACACGGGAAGGACGTTCAAACTCCAGTCAGAAAGTGACCCATGCTGGGAATCGAAGGCAGGTCCCTGGCACTGTGAGGAAGCAGTGCTAACCCCTGCATCACTGTGCCACCCCCATATTGAAAACTTGGGTTCAAATTCAAGACAGCCGCAAATTCACTTTGAGAAAAGTTCCCTCTGCTGTGTCAAAGGAATTTTTAATTGAGGATTTTTAGTTCTGGGAAAACTGAACTCACATTGAACAGCATCCCAGTGTGGGATTGAAACTCTAGTTTCTTTCAGTCATGGGGAGAGAGATGGAGCGAGAGGGAGAGATACAGATACAGAGGCAGAGAGACACAGAAACAGGATGGGATTGTGCTGTACATGTTTCAGAGCTGACACTGAGACACACACGAGATGTACAATGGCAGACCAGAGTGAATCATTCTCTGTTACCTGCAGTGTCCTGGACATGGACAGAAGCTGACACTCAGACACACACAACAACAACTTGCATTTATACAGCACCTTGGACAGTATTATCCCAAGATGCTTCACAGGAGCCTTAATGTGAGAAATTTGACCCCGAGTCACAGGAGAGTTTAGGGTCACATGTCCCAAAGGTTTGGCCAGATGGTTTTTATGTACTATTTTAATTGGAGGAAAAGGAGGTATTAAAATGGAGAAAACCAATCTGCTTCACAAATGTTCTTTATGGAAGGAAATCTGCCGTCCTTACCTGGTCGGGCCTACATGTGACTCCAGCCTCACAGCAATGTGGTTGACACTTAGATGCTGTTTGAAATGGCCTAGCAAGCCACTCAGTTCATGAGCAATTAGGGACGAGGAGTAAACGCTGGCAGAACCAGCCAGGCCCACATCCCATGGATGTATTTGAGTAAAACGTTCAGGGAAGGAATTCCAGAGTTGGAGCCCACGCAGATGAAGACACAGCTCCCAATGGGGAAACGATTCAAATTGTGGATGGTCACGGAGCCAGAATGAAAGGAAAACAGATATGGGAGGATGGTGGGACTGGAGGAAGTGGATAACCAGCAAGAAACATTTCTCTCTCTCTGTGCTATCAGTTTCCATTATTCTCCTGACAACTTGGATCAAATTGTCCCTGACACTCCAAAATTCCCAGGAATACAGCCTTCGTTTGTGTCTCCATAGCTGCGTATCTGTCACATTTAAAATACTAACGTTACTTTGGTGAAGAGACAACTCTGTCAGAAATATCTCAGTGCTGCGTTCACACAAAATGGCCACTGGGAAGAAAGGCCAAATGGCTGCCTCATATTTGTGGATATTTTTCACGGAATCCCAGAAAGGGAGAGATTGACAGAAGACACAGAGACAGAGAGTGAGAAAAAGAGAGAGACACAGATTGATGGAGGTATAAAAGCTTTCCCTTTACCTGCACATGATTTAACTTGTTCCCAGTTGGTTTATGGTTTCTCTCCTCAACTTATTATCCAAAGTGCATCACTTCACATTTCTCAGTGTTGAAGATAACTGTCTGTCTGTTTCATTTCAATCTCCTCTGCACCCGCTCTCGAACACAAATAATTGTCTGGTAGAAAGTGAGAAGGAGCCTCGACAGAGAGGTTGGGAAGGATTGAATGGGGAGAGGCAGAAACCCTCAACACATTTCAAAACTACACTGATTTCCACTTGAAGGAATAACTTCTCCACCCCAACACTATCCCGTCATTCTCGATAAGCCCATGCTGCCCGTGTTCTGTGATAAATTACACGCAAGTGAAAAGATTATTTTAAATAGTGGGGTTACATTTGCCACCCCCTCAATCTGTAGGAACTGCTCCAGAGTCTATAGAATTTTGGAAGATGACCAGCAATGCATCCAATATTTCCAGCGCCGCTTCCTTTAATACTCTGGGATGTAGATTATCAGACCCTGGGGATTTGTCAGCCTTTAACCTCATTCATTCCCCCAGCACCATTTTCTTACTAATACTGATTTCCTTCAATTCAATTCCACACTCTCACTAAACCATTGGTTCCCTAACATTTCTGCCAGGTTATCTGTGCCTCTTTTGTGAAGACAGAACCAAAGTATATGTTCAATTCTTCTGCCATTTCTTTGCTCCCCATTATCATTTCCCCGGAGAGATGGAGAGAGGCAGAGTCACTGAGAGATAGGGATGAGATAGTAATGCAGAGAGTAACAGTGAGATATTCAGGTGGGTAAGCAGCTAATAGTGGGGTACAACAAGGATCATCCAAAGCCACAGATATTGCCTCATGTTGCCGCTGTCACCATTTACCTTAAATCAGCATCCTCTGCTTTCCAAGCTTTCCCCCAATGTGCCGATTATCTCAAAGCCGATCCTCTCAGTCCCGGGACATCACTGCAGGAGTTCCTCAGGGTGAGTGTCCGAGGCCCCAACCATCTTCAGCTGCTCCATCACTGACCTTCCCTCCATAGGTGAGATGTTCGCTGATGATCGCAGCATTCACAACTCCTCAGATTGTGAAATAGTCAATGCAGAAATACTGACAGATTCTGAGCCCCAGGTTGAATCTTTAAGATGTAAAAATGAACTGAAAGCCCAGGTCTCTCTGTTCCTGCAAGTATTTTAACATAGACCCATTGATTTTAAATTGCTTCTCCTGTGTGTAAAATACCATCTATCAACTTCAGGTTTGAACATTAATAAGCGACTGAGCATCAACTGTGAATTATAGAAGGTAGTTCCAAACTAATATCACACCTGGTGTGGCAAAGTGCTCCTGAATTTCACTCCGAAAAGTTTAAAACCCTAAACATTGTCTAAAATCCAATGTCCCCCAAGTCCTGTCCCCATCAAACACTCCCAGGGCAGGTACAGCACAGGGTTAGATACAGAGTATAGCTCCCTCGACACTGTCCCCATCAAACACTCCCAGTACAGATACAGCACGGGGTTCAATACAGAGTAAAGGTCCCTCGACACTGTCTCCATCAAACACTCGCAGGACAGGGACAGCACGGGGTTAGATACAGAGTAAAGCTCCCTCTACACTGTCCCCCATCAAACACACCCAGGACAGGGACAGCACGGGGTTAGATACAGAGTAAAGCTCCCTCTACACTGTCCCCCATCAAACACACCCAGGACAGGTACAGAACGGGGTTAGATACAGAGTGAAGCTCCCTCTACACTGTCCCCATCAAACACTCCCAGGACAGGTACAGCACAGGGATCGATACAGAGTGAAGCTCCCTCTACACTGTCTCCATCAAACACTCCCAGGACAGGTACAGCACGGGGTTCAATACAGAGTGAAGCTCCCTCTACACTGTCCCCCATCAAACACTCCCAGGACAGGGACAGCACGGGGTGAGATTCAGAGTCAAGCTCCTATACACTGTCCCCATCAAATAATCCAATGACAGATACAGCATGGTGCTAGATTAAAGGAAAAGCTGCCTCCACATTGTGCACATCAAACACACCCAGGACAGGTACAGCACGGGGTTAGATACAGCTCAAATCTTCCTCTACATTTTGCCCATCATTGTGTGTGTGTGTGTGTGTGATAGAGTGTGTGTGTGAGAGAGAGTGTGTGTGTGTGAGAGAGAGTGTGTGTGTGTGAGAGAGAGTGTGTGTGTGTGAGAGAGAGTGTGTGAAAGAATGTGTGTGTGAGAGAGAGAGTGTGTGTGTGTGAGAGAGAGTGTGTGTACGAGAGAGAGAGTGTGAGAGAAAGTGTGTGTGTGAGACAGAGTGTGTGTGAGAGTGTGTGCGAGAGAGAGAGTGTGTGCGAGAGAGAGAGTGTGTGTGCGAGAGAGAGTGTGTGCGAGAGAGAGTGTGTGCGTGAGAGAGAGGGTGTGTTAGAGAGAGTGTGTGTGTGAGAAAGAGTGTGTGTGCGAGAGACAGAGTGTGTGTGAGAGTGTGTGTGTGAGAGAGAGTGTGTGCGAGAGAGAGAGTGTGTGCGAGAGAGAGTGTGTGTGTGAGAGAGAGTGTGTGTGAGAGAGAGTGTGTGCGAGAGAGAGAGTGTGTGTGTGTGAGAGAGAGAGTGTGTGTGAGAGAGAGTGTGTGAGAGAGAGAGAGTGTGTGTGTGAGAGAGAGTGTGTGTGAGAGAGAGTGTGTGTGTGTGACAGAGAGAAAGAGCATGCGTGTGAGTGAGAGAGTGCGTAAGAGATAGTGTATGTGTGTGTGAGAGAAAGAGAGAGCATGTGTGTGTGTGTCTGAGAGGGTGTAAGGAGAGCGTGTGTGTGACCTGATCTCCCTCGACAGTCTATCAGTAACTGAAACACGGGATTAGATGCAAAGTAAAGGTCCCTCGACACTGTTCCCATCAAACACTCCCAGGAAAGGTACAGGTACAGCACAGAGATCGATACAGAGTAAAGCTCTCTCTGCACTGTTCCCATCAAACACTCCCAGGACAGACACAGCACAGAGTTCGATACAGAGTAAAGCTCCCTCTACACTGTCCCCATCCAACACACCCAGGAGAGATACAGCACGGGGTTAGATACAGATTAAAGCTCACTGTACACTGTCCCCATATAACAGTCCTAGAACAGATACAGCACGGGGTTAGACATAGAGTAAAGCTCCCTCTACACTGTCCCCATCAAACAAACCAAGGACAGGTACAGCACGGGTTTAGATACAGAGTAAAGCTCCCTCGATACTGTCCCCATCAAACACTCCCAGGACAGGGACAGCATGGGTTAGATACAGAGTAAAGCTCCCTCTGCACTATCCCCATCAAACACTCCAAGGACAGATACAGCAGTGGGTTAGATACAGAGTAAAGCTCCCTCTACACTGTCCCCATCAAACACTCCCAGGACAGGTACAGCACGGGTTTAGATACAGAGTAAAGCTCCCTCTACACTGTCCCCATCAAACACTCCCAGGACTGGTACAGCACTAGGTTAGATACAGAGTAAAGCTCCCTCTTCACTGTCCCCATGAAACACTCCCAGGACAGGTACAGCACGGGGTTAGATACAGAGTAAAGCTTCCTCTACACTGTCCCCATCAAACACTCCCAGGACAGGTACAGCACGGGGTTAGATACAGATTAAATCTCCCTCGACACTGTCTCCATCAAACACTCGCAGGACAGGGACAGCACGGGTTAGATACAGAGTAAAGCTCCCTCTACACTGTCCCCCATCAAACACACCCAGGACAGGTACAGCACGGGGTTAGATACAGAGTGAAGCTCCCTCTACACTGTCCCCATCAAACACTCCCGGAACAGACACAGCACGGGGTGAGATACAGATTAAATTTCCCTCGACACTGTCTCCATCAAACACTCGCAGGACAGGGACAGCACGGGTTAGATACAGAGTAAAGCTCCCTCTACACTGTCCCCCATCAAACACACCCAGGACAGGTACAGCACGGGGTTAGATACAGAGTGAAGCTCCCTCTACACTGTCCCCATCAAACACTCCCAGGACAGGTACAGCACGGGTTTAGATACAGAGTGAAGCTCCCTCTACACTGTCCCCCATCAAACTCTCCCAGGACAGGTACAGCACGGGGTTAGATACAGAGTGAAGCTCCCTCTACACTGTCTCCATCAAACACTCCCAGGACAGGTACAGCACGGGGATCGAGACAGAGTGAAGCTCCCTCTACACTGTCTCCATCAAACACTCCCAGGACAGGGACAGCACGGGGTAAGATACAGAGCAAAGCTCGCTCTACACTGTCCCCATCAACCACTTCCAGGAGAGATATAGCACGTGGTTAGATACAGAGTAAAGCTCCCTCTACACTGTCCCCCATCAAACACTCCCAGGACAGGGACAGCACGGGGTTAGATACAGAGTAAAGCTCCCTCTACACTGTCCCCCATCAAACACTCCCAGGACAGGTACAGCACGGGGTTAGATACAGAGTAAAGCTTCCTCTACACTGTCCCCATCAAACACTCCCAGGACAGGTACAGCACGGGGTTAGATACAGAGTAAAGCTCCCTCTACACTGTCCCCCATCAAACACTCCCAGGACAGGGACAGCACGGGGTTAGATACAGAGTAAAGCTCCCTCTACACTGTCCCCCATCAAACACTCCCAGGACAGGTACAGCACGGGGTTAGATACAGAGTAAAGCTCCCTCTACAATATCCCCATCAGACAAACCAAGGACAGGTACAGCACGGGGTTAGATACAGAGTAAAGCTCCCTCTTCACTGTCCCCATGAAACACTCCCATGACAGATACAGCAAGTGGTTAGATGTAGAGTAAAGCTCCCTCGACACTGTCCCCATCAAACACTCGCAGGGCAGGCACAGCACGGGGTGAGATACAGATTAAATCTACCTCTACACTGTCCCCATCAAACACTCCCGGAACAGACACAGCACGGGGTGAGATACAGATTAAATCTCCCTCGACACTGTCCCCATCAAACACTCCCAGGACAGTTACAGCACGGGGTTAGATGCAGAGTAAAGCTCCCTCTACACTGTCCCCTTCAAACACTCCCAGGACAGGTACAGCAAGTGGTTAGATACAGAGTAAAGCTCCCACTTCACTGTCCTCATCAAACACTCCCAGGACATATACAGCACAGGGTTAGATACAGAGTAAAGCTCGCTGTACACTATCCCCATCAAACACTCTCAGGACATGTACAGCACGGGTTTCGAGACAGAGTGAAGCTCCCTCGACACTGTCCCCATCAAACACTCCCAGGACAGGGACAGCACGGGGTGAGATTCAGAGTCAAGCTCCCTATACACTGTCCCCATCAAATAATCCAATGACAGATACAGCATGGTGCTAGATTAAAGGAAAAGCTGCCTCCACATTGTGCACATCAAACAGACCCAGGACAGGTACAGCACGGGGTTAGATACAGCTCAAATCTTCCTCTACATTTTGCCCATCATTGTGTGTGTGTGTGTGTGATAGAGAGAGTGTGTGTGTGTGAGAGAGAGTGTGTCTGTGTGTGAGAGAATGTGTGTGTGAGAGAGAGGGTCTGTGTGTGTGTGAGAGAGAGTGTGTGTACGAGAGAGTGTGTGTGAGATAGAGTGTGTGCGAGAGAGAGAGAGTGTGCGAGAGAGAGAGTGTGTGCGAGAGAGAGTGTGTGCGAGAGAGAGAGTGTGTGCGTGAGAGAGAGTGTGTGCGTGAGAGAGAGTGTGTGCGTGAGAGAGAGTGTGTGTGTGTGAGAGAGAGTGTGTCTGTGTGTGAGAGAATGTGTGTGTGAGAGAGAGGGTCTGTGTGTGTGTGAGAGAGAGTGTGTGTACGAGAGAGTGTGTGTGAGATAGAGTGTGTGCGAGAGAGAGAGAGTGTGCGAGAGAGAGAGTGTGTGCGAGAGAGAGTGTGTGCGAGAGAGAGAGTGTGTGCGTGAGAGAGAGTGTGTGCGTGAGAGAGAGTGTGTGCGTGAGAGAGAGTGTGTGCGTGAGAGAGAGTGTGTGCGTGAGAGAGAGTGTGTGCGTGAGAGAGAGTGTGTGTGTGAGAGAGAGTGTGTGCGTGAGAGAGAGTGTGTGCGTGAGAGAGAGTGTGTGCGTGAGAGAGTGTGTGCGTGAGAGAGAGTGTGAGAGAGAGAGAGTGTGTGTGAGAGAGAGAGTGTGTGTGAGAGAGAGAGTGTGTGCGAGAGAGAGAGAGTGTGTGTGTGAGAGAGAGTGTGTGTGTGAGAGAGAGTGTGTGTGAGAGAGGGAGTGTGTGTGAGAGAGAGTGTGTGTGTGTGTGAGAGAGAGAGTGACTGTGTGTGAGAGAGAGCGAGTGTCTGTGTGAGAGAGTGTGTGTGTGTGTGAGAGAGTGTGTGAGAGACAGAGTGTGTGTGAGTGAGAGAGACCGTGTGTGTGAGAGAGAGAGAGTGTGTGTGAGAGAGAGGGCGTGTGTGAGAGAGTGTGTGTGTGAGAGAGTGTGTGTGTGAGAGAGTGTGTGTGTGAGAGAGTGTGTGTGTGTGAGAGTGTGTCTGTGAGTGAGAGTATATGTTTGAGAGAGTGTATGTGTGAGAGAGTGAGTGTATGTGAGTGAGAGACTGTGTGCATGTGTGTGAGAGTGTGTCAGTGAGAGAGAATGCATGGGTGAGAGTGTGTGAGCGTGAAAGTGTGTGTGAGAGAATGTGTGTGAGAGAGAAAGTGTGTGTGACAGAGAGAAAGAGTGTGTGTGTGAGAGAGAAAGTGTGTGAGTGTGAAAGTGTGTGTGAGAGAATGTGTGTGTGAGAGAATGTGTGTGAGAGAGAAAGTGTGTGTGAGAGAAAGTGTGTGTGACAGAGAGAAAGAGCATGTGTGTGAGTGAGAGAGTGCGTAAGAGATAGTGTATGTGTGTGTGAGAGACAGAGAGAGCATGTGTGTGTGTGTGTGTGTCTGAGAGTGTGCAAGGAGAGCGTGTGTGTGACCTGATCTTCCTCGACAGTCTATCAGTAACTGAAACACGGGATTAGATGCAAAGTAAAGCTCCCTCGACACTGTTCCCATCAAACACTCCCAGGAAAGGTACAGGTACAGCACAGAGTTCGATACAGAGTAAAGCTCTCTCTGCACTGTTCCCATCAAACACTCCCAGGACAGACACAGCACAGAGTTTGATACAGAGTAAAGCTCCCCCTACACTGTCCCCATCCAACACACCCAGGACAGATACAGCACGGGGTTAGATACAGAGTAAAGCTCCCTCTACACTGTCCCCATCAAACACTCCCAGGACAGGTACAGCACAGGGTTAGATACAGATTAAAGCTCACTGTACACTGTCCCCATCAAAACAGTCCCAGTACAGATACAGCACGGGGTTAGATATAGAGTAAAGCTCCCTCGACACTGTCCCCATCAAACAAACCAAGGACAGATACAGCACGGGGTTAGATACAGAGTAAATCTCCCTCTGCACTGTCCCCAACAAACACTCCCAGGACAGATACAACACGGGGTTAGATCCAGAGTAAATCTCCCTCTGCACTGTTCCCAACAAACACTCCCAGAACAGTTACAGCACGGGGTTAGATACAGAGTAAAGCTCCCTCTACACTGTCCCCATCAAATACTCCCAGGACAGGTACAGCACGGGGTCAGATACAGAGTAAAGCTCGCTGTACACTGTCACCATCAAACAGTCCCAGAACAGATACAGCACGGGGTTAGAGATAGAGTAAAGCTCCCTCTACACTGTCCCCATCAAACACACCCAGGACAGGTACAGCACGGGGTTAGATACAGAGTAAAGCTCCCTCGATACTGTCCCCATCAAACAAACCAAGGACAGGTACAGCACGGGTTTAGATACAGAGTAAATCTCCCTCGATACTGTCCCCATCAAACACTCCCAGGGCAGGGACAGCATGGGTTAGATACAGAGTAAAGCTCCCTCTGCACTATCCCCATCAAACACTCCAAGGACAGATACAGCAGGGGGTTAGATATGGAGTAAAGCTCCCTCTACAATATCCCCATCAGACAAACCAAGGACAGGTACAGCACGGGGTTAGATACAGAGTAAAGCTCCCTCTTCACTGTCCCCATGAAACACTCCCATGACAGATACAGCAAGTGGTTAGATGTAGAGTAAAGCTCCCTCGACACTGTCCCCATCAAACACTCCCAGGACAGGTACTGCATGGGGTTAGATACAGAGTAAATCTACCTGAACACTGTCCCCATCAAACACTCCCGGAACAGACACAGCACGGGGTGAGATACAGATTAAATCTCCCTCGACACTGTCCCCATCAAACACTCCCAGGACAGTTAAAACACGGGGTTAGATACAGAGTAAATGTACCTCTACACTGTCCCCATCAAACACTCCCGGAACAGACACAGCACGGGGTGAGATACAGATTAAATCTCCCTCGACGCTGTCCCCATCAAACACTCCCAGGACAGGTACAGCACGGGGTTAGATACAGATTAAATCTCCCTCTACACTGTCCCCATCAAACTCGCCCAGCACAGGTACAGCACGGGATTAGATACAGAGTAAAGCTCCCTCGACACTGTCCCCAACAAACACTCCCACAACAGATACAGCAAGTGGTTAGATACAGAGTAAAGCTCCCACTTCACTGTCCTCATCTAACACTCCCAGGACATATACAACACAGGGTTAGATACAGAGTAAAGCTCCCTCTACACTATCCCCATCAAACACTCCCAGGACAGGTACAGCACCGGTTTAGATACAGAGTGAAGCTCCCTATACACTGTCCCCATCATATAATCCAATGACAGACACAGCATGGTGCTAGATTAAAGGAAAAGCTGCCTCCACATTGTGCACATCAAACACACCCAGGACAGGTACAGCACGGGGTTAGATACAGCTCAAATCTTCCTCTACATTTTGCCCATCATTGTGTGTGTGAGAGAATGTGTGTGTGAGAGAGAGAGAGAGTGTGTGTGTGAGAGAGAGAGAGTGTGTGTGTGTGTGAGAGAGAGTGTGTGTGTGAGAGAGAGTGTGTGTGTGAGAGAGAGTGTGTGTGAGAGAGAGTGTGTGTGTGAGAGAGTGACAGAGTGTGTGAGAGAGAGAGGTGTGTGTGTGAGAGAGACTGTGTGTGAGAGAGAGTGTGTGTGTGTGTGTGAGAGAGAGAGTGTCTGTGTGTGAGAGAGAGCGAGTGTGTGTGTGAGAGAGTGTGCGTGTGTGTGAGAGAGTGTGTGAGAGACAGAGTGTGTGTGAGTGAGAGAGACCGTGTGTGTGAGAGAGAGAGAGTGTGTGTGAGAGAGAGGGCGTGTGTGAGAGAGTGTGTGTGTGTGAGAGAGTGTGTGTGCGTGTGAGAGAGTGTGTGCGAGAGAGAGTGTGTGCGAGAGAGAGTGTGCGTGAGAGAGAGTCTGTCTGTGTGAGAGAGAGAGAGTGTGTGCGAGAGAAAGTGTGTGTGTGAGACTGTGTGTGTGAGTGAGAGTATATGTTTGAGAGAGAGTGTATGTGTGAGAGAGTGAGTGTATGTGTGTGAGAGACTGAGTGCATGTGTGTGAGAGTGTGTCAGTGAGAGAGAGTGCATGGGTGAGAGTGTGTGAGCGTGAAAGTGTATGTGAGAGAATGTGTGCGAGAGAGAAAGTGTGTGTGACAGAGAGAAAGAGCATGTGTGTGAGTGAGAGAGTGCGTAAGAGATAGTGTATGTGTGTGTGAGAGACAGAGAGAGCATGTGTGTGTGTGTGTGTGTGTGTGTGTGTGTGTGTGTGTGTGTGTGTGTGTCTGAGAGTGTGCAAGGAGAGCGTGTGTGTGACCTGATCTTCCTCTACAGTCTATCAGTAACTGAAACACGGGATTAGATGCAAAGTAAAGCTCCCTCGACACTGTTCCCATCAAACACTCCCAGGAAAGGTACAGGTACAGCACAGAGTTCGATACAGAGTAAAGCTCTCTCTGCACTGTTCCCATCAAACACTCCCAGGACAGACACAGCACAGAGTTTGATACAGAGTAAAGCTCCCCCTACACTGTCCCCATCCAACACACCCAGGACAGATACAGCACGGGGTTAGATACAGAGTAAAGCTCCCTCTACACTGTCCCCATCAAACACTCCCAGGACAGGTACAGCACAGGGTTAGATACAGATTAAAGCTCGCTGTACACTGTCCCCATCAAAACACTCCCAGGACAGGTACAGCACAGGGTTAGATATAGAGTAAAGCTCCCTCGACACTGTCCCCATCAAACAAACCAAGGACAGATACAACACGGGGTTAGATCCAGAGTAAATCTCCATCTGCACTGTTCCCAACAAACACTCCCAGAACAGTTACAGCACGGGGTTAGATACAGAGTAAAGCTCCCTCTACACTGTCCCCATCAAACACTCCCAGGACAGGTACAGCACGGGGTTGGATACAGAGTAAAGCTCTCGCTACACTGTCCCCATCAATACTCCCAGGACAGGTCCAGCACGGGGTTAGATACAGATTAAAGCTCACTGTACACTGTCCCCATCAAACAGTCCCAGAACAGATACAGCACGGGGTTAGACATAGAGTAAAGCTCCCTCTACACTGTCCCCATCAAACACTCCCAGGACAGGTGCAGCACGGGGATAGATACAGAGTAAAGCTCCCTCTACACTGTCCCCATCAAACAAACCAAGGACAGGTACAGCACGGGTTTAGATACAGAGTAAAGCTCCCTCGATACTGTCCCCATCAAACACTCCCAGGGCAGGGACAGCATGGGTTAGATACAGAGTAAAGCTCCCTCTGCACTATCCCCATCAAACACTCCAAGGACAGATACAGCAGGGGGTTAGATACAGAGTAAAGCTCCCTCGACACTGTCCCCATGAAACACTCCCATGACAGATACAGCAAGTGGTGAGATGTAGAGTAAAGCTCCCTCGACACTGTCCCCATCAAACACTCCCAGGACAGGTGCAGCACGGGGTTAGATACAGAGTAAAGCTCCCTCTACACTGTCCCCATCAAACAAACCAAGGACAGGTACAGCACGGGTTTAGATACAGAGTAAAGCTCCCTCGATACTGTCCCCATCAAACACTCCCAGGGCAGGGACAGCATGGGTTAGATACAGAGTAAAGCTCCCTCTGCACTATCCCCATCAAACACTCCAAGGACAGATACAGCAGGGGGTTAGATACAGAGTAAAGCTCCCTCGACACTGTCCCCATGAAACACTCCCATGACAGATACAGCAAGTGGTGAGATGTAGAGTAAAGCTCCCTCGACACTGTCCCCATCAAACACTCCCAGGACAGGTACAGCATGGGGTTAGATACAGAGTAAATCTACCTGCACACTGTCCCCATCAAACACTCCCGGAACAGACACAGCACGGGGTGAGATACAGATTAAATCTCCCTCGACACTGTCCCCATCAAACACTCCCAGGACAGTTACAGCACGGGGTGAGATTCAGATTAAATCTCCCTCGACGCTGTCCTCTTCAAACACTCCCAGGACAGGTACAGCACGGGGTTAGATACAGATTAAATCTCCCTCTACACTGTCCCCATCAAACTCGCCCAGCACAGGTACAGCACGGGGTTAGATACAGAGTAAAGCTCCCTCGACACTGTCCCCATCAAACACTCCCACAACAGATACAGCACGGGGTTAGATACAGAGTAAAGCTCCCTCGACACTGTCCCCATCAAACACTCCCAGGACAGGTACAGCACGGGGTTAGATACAGAGTAAAGCTCCCTCGACACTGTCCCCATCAAACACTCCCACCACAGATACAGCAAGTGGTTAGATACAGAGTAAATCTCCCACTTCACTGTCCTCATCTAACACTCCCAGGACATTTTCAGCACAGGGTTAGATACAGAGTAAAGTTCCCTCTCCACTATCCCCATCAAACACTCCCAGGACAGGTACAGCACGGGTTTAGATACAGAGTGAAGCTACCTATACACTGTGCCCATCATATAATCCAATGACAGACACAGCATGGTGCTAGATTAAAGGAAAAGCTGCCTCCACATTGTGCACATCAAACACACCCAGGACAGGTACAGCACGGGGTTAGATACAGCTCAAATCTTCCTCTACATTTTGCCCATCGTTGTGTGTGTGAGAGAGAGAGAGTGTGTGTGTGAGAGAGAGAGTGTGTGTGTGTGTGAGAGAGAGTGTTTGTGTGAGAGAGAGTGTGTGTGTGAGAGAGAGTGTGTGTGAGAGAGAGTGTCTGTGTGAGAGAGAGAGGTGTGTGTGTGAGAGAGACTGTGTGTGAGAGAGAGTGTGTGTGTGTGTGAGAGAGAGAGTGTCTGTGTGTGAGAGAGAGCGAGTGTGTGTGTGAGAGAGTGTGTGTGTGTGTGAGAGAGTGTGTGAGAGACAGAGTGTGTGTGAGTGAGAGAGAGTGTGTGTGAGAGAGAGTGTGTGTGAGAGAGAGGGCGTGTGTGAGAGAGTGTGTGTGTGTGAGAGAGTGTGTGTGTGTGTGTGTGTGTGTGAGTGTGTGTGCGAGAGAGAGTGTGTGCGAGAGAGCGTGTGCGTGAGAGAGAGTCTGTCTGTGTGAGAGAGAGAGAGTGTGTGCGAGAGAAAGAGTGTGTGTGAGAGAGAGTGTGTGTGTGTGAGAGTGTGTGTGTGAGTGAGAGTATATGTTTGAGATAGAGTGTATGTGTGAGAGAGTGAGTGTATGTGAGTGAGAGACTGTGTGCATGTGTGTGAGAGTGTGTCAGTGAGAGAGAGTGCATGGGTGAGAGTGTGTGAGCGTGAAAGTGTGTGACAGAGAGAAAGTGTGTGAGAGAGAAAGTGTGTGTGACAGAGAGAAAGAGCATGTGTGTGAGTGAGAGAGTGCGTAAGAGATAGTGTATCTGTGTGTGAGAGACAGAGAGAGCATGTGTGTGTGTGAGAGACAGAGAGAGCATGTGTGTGTGTGTGTGTGTGTGTGTGTGTCTGAGAGTGTGTAAGGAGAGCGTGTGTGTGACCTGATCTTCCTCTACAGTCTATCAGTAACTGAAACACGGGATTAGATGCAAAGTAAAGCTCCCTCGACACTGTTCCCATCAAACACTCCCAGGAAAGGTACAGGTACGGTACAGAGTTCGATACAGAGTAAAGCTCTCTCTACACTGTTCCCATCAAACACTCCCAGGACAGACACAGCACAGAGTTTGATACAGAATAAAGCTCCCCCTACACTGTCCCCATCCAACACACCCAGGACAGATACAGCACGGGGTTAGATACAGAGTAAAGCTCCCTCTACACTGTCCCCATCAAACACTCCCAGGACAGGTACAGCACGGGGTTAGATACAGATTAAAGCTCACTGTACACTGTCCCCATCAAAACAGTCCCAGTACAGATACAGCACGGGGTTAGATATAGAGTAAAGCTCCCTCGACACTGTCCCCATCAAACAAACCAAGGACAGATACAGCACGGGGTTAGATACAGAGTAAAGCTCCCTCTGCACTGTCCCCAACAAACTTGCCCAGGACAGGTACACACGGGTTTAGATACAGAGTAAATCTCCCTCGATACTGTCCCCATCAAACAAACCAAGGACAGATACAGCACGGGGTTCGATACAGAGTAAATCTCCCTCTGCACTGTCCCCAACAAACACTCCCAGGACAGATACAACACGGGGTTAGATCCAGAGTAAATCTCCCTCTGCACTGTTCCCAACAAACACTCCCAGAACAGTTACAGCACGGGGTTAGTTACAGAGTAAAGCTCCCTCTACACTGTCCCCATCAAATACTCCCAGGACAGGTCCAGCACGGGGTTAGATACAGATTAAAGCTCCCTCTACACTGTCTCCATCAAACACTCCCAGGACAGGTACAGCACAGGGTTAGATACAGAGTAAAGCTCCCTCTACACTGTCCCCCATCAAACACTCCCTGGACAGGTACAGCACAGGGTTAGATACAGAGTAAAGCTCCCTCTACACTGTCCCCATCAAACAATCCCAGGACAGGTACAGCACGGGGTTAGATACAGAGTAAAGCACCCTCGATACTGTCCCCATCAAACACTCCCAGGGCAGGGACAGCATGGGTTAGATACAGAGTAAAGCTCCCTCTACACTATCCCCATCAAACACTCCAAGGACAGATACAGCAGGGGGTTAGATATGGAGTAAAGCTCCCTCTACAATCTCCCCATCAGACAAACCAAGGACAGGTACAGCACGGGGTTAGATACAGAGTAAAGCTCCCTCTACACTGTCCCCATGAAACACTCCCAGGACAGGTACAGCACGGGGTTAGATACAGAGTAAAGCTCCCTCTACACTGTCCCCATGAAACACTCCCATGACAGGTACATCAAGTGGTTAGATGTAGAGTAAAGCTCCCTCGACACTGTCCCCATCAAACACTCCCAGGACAGGTACAGCATGGGGTTAGATACAGAGTAAATCTACCTGAACACTGTCCCCATCAAACACTCCCGGAACAGACACAGCACGGGGTGAGATACAGATTAAATCTCCCTCGACACTGTCCCCATCAAACACTCCCAGGACAGGTACAGCACGGGGTTAGATACAGATTAAATCTCCCTCTGCACTGTCCCCATCAAACTCGCCCAGCACAGGTACAGCACGGGGTTAGATACAGAGTAAAGCTCCCTCGACACTGTCCCCATCAAACACTCCCACAACAGATACAGCAAGTGGTTAGATACAGAGTAAAGCTCCCTCGACACTGTCCCCATCAAACACTCCCACCACAGATACAGCAAGTGGTTAGGTACAGAGTAAAGCTCCCACTTCACTGTCCTCATCTAACACTCCCAGGACATTTCCAGCACAGGGTTAGATACAGAGTAAAGCTCCCTCTACACTATCCCCATCAAACACTGCCAGGACAGGTACAGCACGGGTGTAGATACAGAGTGAAGCTCCCTATACACTGTCCCCATCATATAATCCAATGACAGACACAGCATGGTGCTAGATTAAAGGAAAAGCTGCCTCCACAATGTGCACATCAAACACACCCAGGGCAGGTACAGCACGGGGTTAGATACAGCTCAAATCTTCCTCTACATTTTGCCCATCATTGTGTGTGTGAGAGAATGTGTGTGTGAGAGAGAGAGAGAGTGTGTGTGTGAGAGAGAGAGAGTGTGTGTGTGTGTGAGAGAGAGAGAGTGTGTGTGTGTGAGAGAGAGTGTGTGAGAGAGTGTGTGTGAGAAAGAGAGAGTGTGTGTGAGAGAGAGAGTGTGTGCGAGAGAGAGAGTGTGTGCGAGAGAGAGAGTGTGTGTGAGAGAGAGTGTGTGTGTGAGAGAGAGTGTGCGTGTGAGAGAGAGTGTGTGCGAGAGAGAGTGTGTGCGAGAGAGAGTGTGTGCGAGAGAGAGTGTGTCCGAGAGAGAGAGCGTGTGCGTGAGAGAGAGTGCGTGTGTGAGAGAGAGAGAGACTGTGTGAGAGACAGAGTGTGTGCGTGAGAGAGTGTGTGCGTGAGAGAGTATATGTTTGAGAGAGAGTGTATATGTGAGAGAGAGAGTGAGTGTGTGAGAGAGAGAGTGTGTGCGAGACAGAGAGTGTGTGTGTGAGAGAGAGTGTGTGTGTGTGAGAGAGTGAGTTTATTTGTGTGTGAGAGACTGAGTGCATGTGTGTGAGAGTGTCAGTTGGAGATAATGCATGGGTGAGAGTGTGTGAGCGTGAAAGTGTGTGTGAGATAATGTGTGTGAGAGAGAAAGTGTGTGTGACAGAGAGAAAGAGCATGTGTGTGAGTGAGAGAGTGCGCAAGAGATAGTGTATGTGTGTGTGTGAGACAGAGAGAGCATGTGTGTGTGTGTGTGTGTGTCTGAGAGTGTGTAAGGAGAGCTTGTGTGTGACCTGATCTTCCTCTACCGTCTATCAGTAACTGAAACATGGGATTAGATGCAAAGTAAAGCTCCCTCGACACTGTTCCCATCAAACACTCCCAGGAAAGGTACAGGTACAGCACAGAGTTCGATACAGAGTAAAGCTCCCTCCACACTGTCCCCATGAAACACTCCCAGGACAGGTACAGCACGGGGTTAGATACAGATTAAAGCTCACTGTACACTGTCCCCATCAAAACCGTCCCAGAACAGATACAGCACGGGGTTAGATATAGAGTAAAGCTCCCTCTACACTGTCCCCATCAAACACTCCCAGGACAGGTACAGCACGGGGTTAGACATAGAGTAAAGCTCCCTCTACACTGTCCCCATCAAACACTCCCAGGACAGGTACAGCACGGGGTTAGATACAGATTAAAGCTCACTGTACACTCTCCCCATCAAAACCGTCCCAGAACAGATACAGCACGGCGTTAGATATAGAGTAAAGCTCCCTCTACACTGTCCCCATCAAACACTCCCAGGACAGGTACAGCACGGGGTTAGATCCAGAGTAAAGCTCCCTCTACACTGTCCCCATCAAACACTCCCAGGACAGGTACAGCACGGGGTTAGATACAGATAAAGCTCCCTCTGCACTGTCACTATCAAATAACTATCAAATCTCCACATCATGACGATCAAATATTCCAATGACAGATACAGCATGGGGATAGATACAGGGAAAAGCTGCCACACATCAAACACACCCAGGACAGGTACAGCATCGGGTGAGATACAGCGTAAATCTCCCTCCACATTGTGTGTGTGAGAGAGAATGTGTGTGTGTGAGAGAGAGCGTGTGTGTGTGTGAGATAGTATGTGTGCGTCGGAGAGTGTGAGAGAGTGTGTGTGTGTGAGAGAGAGAGGGCGTGTGTGTGCGTGAGATTATGTGTGTGTCTAAGAGTGTGTAAGAGAGAGTGTGTGTGTGAGCTGATCTTTCTCTACACCCTATCGGTAACTGCAACACTATATTCTGCACCCTTTCCTCTCCTTCTCCCTGTGTACTCTATGAACGGTATGTTTTGTCTGTATAGCGCACAAGAAACAATACTTTTCACTGCATCCCAACACAAATCAATCAAATCAAATCAAATTAACACGGTGAAGTTTGGACCCTGTGGGGTGACAGTTGTCTGAATACAGATTCTATCTTATTGTAACATTCAGGTACCACGTGTACTGAGCTCACCAGCGTTCTGTCTGTATTGTGTGAATCCAGTCTTGAAATATCCACTCATGTTGCTAATTCTGCCCAGACAGAAACAGAAAGAGTGTTTGAATTCTCCGTGATTAGAGCCCTTAACGATAAACAACATGGTGGATGAGAGGGATAGAGAGGGAGAGGAAGAGAGAGAGAGATGGAGCGATGCAGAGTAACAGAGAGATAGGGAGAGGGAGCAATGCAGAGAGTAACAGTCAGACAGTGAGGAATAGAGATTAATTCAGATGGATAGTGAGTGACAGGGGAGTCCGAGACGCTACATAAGCAAGGTAAAGATTTGAAAATGGAGGAGTGTTTCTTACCCACTTTTAAAAGACAATCCACACTCACACCAGTCACATTTCACACTCTCTACTCAGTCCTGTGTTGGGGGGTGTTGAGTGTGGGATCAGTGTTTGCTTTTCTCAAACCGCACTGATATTCCCAACAAGGGCAAGAGGTTTCAGTGTTTAAAAATGTAAACATTTAAAAACAAAAGCAGACAGGATTTGGTTAAATCGCACGGGATCCAGGGTGAGGTAGCCAAATGGATATAAAATTGGCTTGATGACAGAAGACAGAGGGTGGTTGTAGAGGGTTGTTTTTTTGGTCAAACTGGGGGCCTGTGACCAGCGGGGTGCCTCAGGGATCGGAGCTGGGTCCACTGTTATTTGTCATTTATATTAATGATTTGGATGAGAATTTAGGAGGAATGGTTTGTAAGTTTGCAGTTGACACCAAGATTTGTGGCATAGTGGACAGTGAAGAAGGTTATCTCGGGTTGCAATGGGATCTTGATCAATTGGGCCAGTGGGCTGTTGAATGGCAGATGGAGTTTAATTTAGATAAATGCGAGGTGATACATTTTGGTGGATCGAACCAACACAGGACTTACTCAGTTAATGGTAGGGTGTTGGTGAGAGTTACAGAACAAAGAGATCTCGGGGTACAGATTGATAGCTCCTTGAAAGTAGAGTCACAGGTGGATAGAGTGGTGAAGAAGGCATTCCACATGCTTGGTTTCATTGGTCAGAACATTGAACACAGGAGTTGGGACGTCTTGTTGAAGTTGTACAAGACATTGGTAAGACCACACTTGGAATGCTGTGTATAGTTCTGGTCACCCTTATAGAAAGGAGATTATTAAGCTAGAAAGTGTGCAGAAAAGAATTACTCGGATGCTATGGGGTCCTGATGGTTTGAGTTATAATGAGAGGCTGGATACGCTGGGACTTTTTTCCCCTTGAGTTGGCTGAGTGGTGTTCTTCTAGAGGTCTCTCAAATAATGAGGGCATGGATACAGCAGCTTTATAGAACCTTAGTTAGGCCGCACTTGGAATATAGTGTTCAATTCTGATCGACACACTACCAGAAAGATGTGGAGAATTTGGAGAGGGTTCAGAAAAGATTTACCAGGATGTTGCCTGGTATGGAGGGCATTAGCTCTGAGGAGAGATTGGAGAAACTTGCTTTGTTCTCACTGGAACGACGGAGGTTGAGGGGCGACCTGATAGAATTCTACAAGATTATGAGGGGCATGGACAGAGTGGATAGTCAGAAGCTTTTTACCAGGGTGGAAGATTCAAAATCTAGGGGGCATAGGTTTAAGGTGTGAGGGGCAAGGTTCAAAGGAGATGTACAAGGCAAGTTTTTTTACACAGAGGGTGGTGGGTGCCTGGAACTCGCTGCCGGGGGAGGTAGTGGAAGCAGATACGATAGTGAGTTTTACGGAACGTCTGGACAAATACATGAATAGGATGGGAATAGAGGGATATGGTCCCCGGAAGGGTAGGGGGTTTTAGTTCAGTCGGGCAGCATGGTTGGTGCAGGCTTGGAGGGCCGAAGGGACTGTTCCTGTGCTGTAATTCTCTTTGTTCTTTGATAAGCTCGTCAACATCTTTTCCAAAAGGGAGGGGAGTCTAAAACTAGAAGACATAGGTTTAAGGTGAGAGGGGAGAGGGTCCAGAGGGCAATTCTTTTCACACATAGGGTGGTGAGGGATTAGAACAAGCTGCCAGAGGTCGTAGTAGAAGCGGACACAATTTTATGTTTTAAAAAGCATTTAGACAGTTATTCTGGTAAGATTGGTATGGAGGGATTTGGGCCAAACGCAAGGCATTTGATACGAGCTTAATGGTAAAAACTGGGTGGCAGGGAAAAGTTGGGCCAAAGGGCCCATTTGTATCTGAGCTCTGTTTTCTGCCCGGAAACCATTTCTCAATCCATCCCAGTGTTTTCCAAATTTGTGGATTGGACACAGTAAATTGCCGTTTCCTGTCCAAAGCTGTGTTGGTTCGGTGGATTAAGGTAAATGTGTGGGGTTACGGGGATAGGGCTGGGTCAAGGGCCTTGGTAAGATACTGTGTCAGAGAGTCAGTACAGACTCGATGGGCTGAATGGTCTCCTTCTGCACTGCAGGGATTCTGTGACTCTACTATTAAGATCCCTTTGTCATTTGAAGCTTCCAGCTAAAATGCTGACAATGCTGCCTATTTCTGTGCACTTTGGCAAACGTTCTGTCTCATCACCGGGTGACACGGTGGCACAGTGGTTAGCACTGCTGACTCACAGCGCCAGGGATCTGGGTTCGATTCCCCGCCTCGAGTGACTGTCTGTGTGGAGTTTGCACGTTTGCTAAATTGCCCCTTAGTGTCAGGGGTATTCGGGCCTGGGTGGGATTATTGTCGGGGCAGGCTTGTTGGGCTGAATGGCCTCATTCTGCAGGGTAGGAATTCTATGACTCTTGGATCTTAAATGGCTGATAAATAGTGAAACTGAGACACAAACTGGGGCTTGGCAGCAGCAGACAGAATGGGAATCATTGCATCCTGCAGGGATTTTTATTACAGAATCAATTTCAGAAAATTTACAACTCAAAATTCACAACAGCAAAGTGTGGGATTGCAAACTTGGAATGATTAGCCCAGGACTAAAGTTTAAAAGCTACAGGTTGACATTCAGAAACAAGAGATGGCCTCACATCTTCAATTCTGTGATTGTCTGGCATCTCCTGCTCTGAATATTACAAAATCTCTGCCCCCTTCATGCGTCTGGAGACTTTGAAAGTTACGCAGACATTGGTAAAACTTTCCTTTATCTCAAGGCATCTCCTGTGAAATACTCAACTTCTGCAAAGAGACACAATCTAATTGACACTTTCTGAATCTCCTTTCAAACAACCTCCCAACCCCACTGTGCAGGATGCAGGAATGTCACCTTTTGTCACATTCCCCAACACAATTGTTGACACGTTTTCGGGACAGGAAAAGTAGATTCAACTGATAGATTCTGAGCCCCAGGTTGAATCTTTAAGATGTAAAAATGAACTGAAAGCCCAGGTCTCTCTGTTCCTGCATCCATTTTAACATTGACCCATTGATATTAAATTGCTTCTCCTGATGTAAAATACCAGCTATCAACTTCAGGTTTGAACATTAATAAGCGACTGAGCATCAACTGTGAATTATAGAAGGTAGTTCCAAACTAATATCACACCTGGTGTGGCAAAGTGTTCCTGAATTTCACTCCGAAAAGTCTAAAACCCTAAACATTGTCTAAAATCCAATGTCCCCCAAGTCCTGTCCCCATCAAACACTCCCAGGACAGGTACAGCACAGGGTTAGGTACAGAGTAAAGCTCCCTCGACACTGTCCCCATTAAACACTCGCAGGACAAATACAGCACGGGGTTCAATACAGAGTAAAGGTCCCTCCACACTGTCTCCATCAAACACTCGCAGGACAGATACAGCACAGGGTTCGATACAGAGTAAAGCTCCCTCTACACTGTCCCCAACAAACACTCGCAGGACAGGGACAGCACAGGGTAAGATACAGAGCAAAGCTCCCTCGACACTGTCTCCATCAAACACTCACAGGACAGGGACAGCACGGGGTTCGATACAGAGTAAAGCTCCCTCGACACTGTCCCCATCAAACACTCCCAGGACAGGTACAGCACGGGTTTAGATACAGAGTGAAGCTCCCACAACACTGTCCCCATCAAACACTCCCAGGACAGGTACAGCACGGGGTTAGATACAGAGTAAACCTCCCTCTATACTGTCCCCCATCAAACACACCCAGGACAGGTACAGCAAGGGTTTAGATACAGAGTGAAGCTCCCTATAGACTGTCACTATCAAATGATCCAATGACAGACACAGCATGGTGCTAGATTAAAGGAAAAGCTGCCTCCACATTGTGCACATCAAACTCACCCAGGACAGGTACAGCACGGGGTTAGATACAGAGTAAAGCTCACTGTACACTGTCCCCATCAAACAGTCCCAGAACAGATACAGCCTGGGGTTAAATATAGAGTAAAACTCCCTCTACACTGTCCCCATCAAACACTCCCAGGACAGGGACAGCATGGGTTAGATACAGAGTAAAGCTCCCTCTCCACTATCCCCATCAAACACTTGAACAACAGATACAGCAGGGGGTTAGATATGGAGTAAAGCTCTCTCTACAATATCCCCATCAGACAAACCAAGGACAGGTACAGCACGGGGTGAGATACAGAGTAAAGCTCCCTCTTCACTGTCCCCATCAAACACTCCCAGGACAGATACAGCAAGTGGTTAGATATAAAGTAAAGCTCCCTCGACACTATCCCCATCAAACACTCCCAGGACAGGTACAGCATGGGGTTAGATACAGAGTAAAGCTCCCTCGACACTGTCCCCATCAAACACTCCCATGACAGATACAGCACGGGGTTAGATATAGAGTAAAGCTCCCACTTCACTGTCCCCCATCAAACACTCCCAGGACTGGTACAGCACGGGTTTAGATACAGAGTGAAGCTCCCTCGACACTGTCCCCATCAAACACTCCCAGGACAGGTACAGCACGGGGTTAGATACAGAGAGAAGCTCCCTATACACTGTCCCCATCAAATAATCCAATGACAGACACAGCATGGTGCTAGATTAAAGGAAAAGCTGCCTCCACATTGTGCACATCAAACACACCCAGGACAGGTACAGCACGGGGTTAGATACAGCTCAAATCTTCCTCTACATTTTGCCCCATCATTCTGTGTGTGTGTGTGTGTGTGTGTGTGTGTGTGTGTGTGTGTGTGTGTGTGTGTGTGTGTGTGAGAGAGAGAGAGGGAGAGAGTGTGTGTGTGTGAGAGAGATTGTGTGTGAGAAAGTGTGTGTGTGTGTGAGAAAGAGTGTGTGTGAGAGACAAAGTGTGTGCGAGAGAGTGTGTGCGAGAGAGTGTGTGCGAGAGAGTGTGTGTGCGAGAGAGAGCGTGTGCATGAGAGTGAGTGTGTGTCTGTGAGAGAGAGAGTGTGTGTGTGAGAGAGAGAGTGTGTGCGTGAGAGAGTGCGTGTGCGTGAGAGAGAGTGCGTGTGTGAGAGAGAGTGTGTGTGTGAGAGAGTGTGTGCGTGAGAGAGTGCGTGTGCGTGAGAGAGAGTGCGTGTGTGAGAGAGAGTGTGTGAGAGAGAGAGTGTGTGCGAGAGAGAGAGTGTGTGCGAGAGAGTGTGCGAGAGAGAGAGCGTGTGCGAGAGACAGTGTGTGCGAGAGAGAGCGCGTGTGTGTGTGAGAGAGAGTGTGTGTGTGAGAGAGTGTGTGTGTGAGAGAGAGTCTGTGTGTGAGAGAGAGTGTGTGTGTGAGAGAGTGTGTGTGTGAGAGAGAGTGTGTGTGTGAGAGAGAGTGTGTGTGTGAGAGAGAGTGTGTGTGTGAGTGAGAGTTTCTGTGTGAGAGAGTACATGTTTGAGAGAGAGTGTATATGTGAGAGAGTGAGTGCATGTGTGTGAGAGTGTGACAGTTGGAGAGAATGCACGGGTGAGAGTGTGTGAGCGTGAAAGTGAGTGTGAGAGAGAATGTGTGTGAGAGATAAAGTGTGTGTGACAGACAGAAAGAGCATGTGTGTGAGTGAGAGAGTGCGTAAGAGATAGTGTATGTGTGTGTGAGAGACAGAGAGAGCGTGTGTGTGTGTGTGTGTATCTGAGAGTGTGTAAGGAGAGCGTGTGTGTGACCTGATCTTCCTCTACAGTCTATCAGTAACTGAAACACGGGATTAGATGCAAAGTAAAGCTCCCTCGACACTGTTCCCATCAAACACTCCCAGGAAAGGTACAGGTACAGCACAGAGTTCGATACAGAGTAAAGCTCCCTCTACACTGTTCCCATCAAACACTCCCAGGACAGACACAGCACAGAGTTCGATACAGAGTAAAGCTCCCTCTCCACTGTCCCCATCCAACACACCCAGGACAGATACAGCACGGGGTTAGATACAGAGTAAAGCTCTCTCTACACTGTCCCCATCAAACACACCCAGGACAGATACAGCACGGGGTTAGATACAGAGTAAAGCTCTCTCTACACTGTCCCCATCAAACATCCCCAGGACAGGTACAGCACGGGGTTAGATACAGATAAAGCTCCCTCTACACTGTCCCCATCAAACACTCCCAGGACAGGTGCAGCACGGGGTTAGATACAGAGTAAACCTCCCTCTACACTGTCACTATCAAATAACTATCAAATCTCCACATCATGACGATCAAATATTCCAATGACAGATACAGCATGGGGATAGATACAGGGAAAAGCTGCCACACATCAAACACACCCAGGACAGGTACAGCATCGGGTGAGGTACAGCGTAAATCTCCCTCCACATTGTGTGTGTGAGAGAGAGAATGTGTGTGTGTGAGAGAGAATATGAGTTTGTGTGTGTGTGTGAGAGGGAGAGTGTGAGAAAGAGAGACAATGTGTGATGGAGACAGAGTGCGTCTGAGAGAGAGTGTGTGTGTGTGTGAGAGAGAGTGTGTGTGTGAGAGAGAGTGTGTGTGTGAGAGAGAGAGAGTGTGTGTGTGTGTGAGAGAGAGAGTGTGTGTGTCTGAAAGTGTGAGAGAGTGTGTGTGTGAGAGAGAGAGAGTGTGTGTGAGAGAGAGTATGTGTGTGTCTGAGAGTGTGAGAGAGAGAGAACGTGTGTGTGTGTGAGAGAGAGAGAGTGTGTGTGTCTGAAAGTGTGAGAGAGTGTGTGTGTGAGAGAGAGAGAGTGTGTGTGTGAGAGAGAGTATGTGTGTGACTGAGAGTGTGAGAGAGTGTGTGTGTGAGAGAGAGAGAGCGTGTGTGAGAGAGTGTGTGTGTGTGTGAGATAGTATGTGTGTGTCTGAGAGTGTGAGAGTATGTGTGTGTGAGAGAGAGTGCGTGTGTGTGAGAGAGAGTGTGTGTGTGAGATAGTATGTGTGTGTCTGAGAGTGTGAGAGTGTGTGTGTGTGAGAGAGAGTGCGTGTGTGTGAGAGCGTGTGTGTGTGAGATAGTATGTGTGTCTGAGAGTGTGTGAGAGTGTGTGTGTGAGAGAGAGAGAGCGTGTGTGTGTGTGAGATTATGTGTGTGTCTAAGAGTGTGTAAGAGAGAGTGTGTGTGTGAGCTGATCTTTCTCCACACACTATCGGTAACTGCAACACTATATTCTGCACCCTTTCCTCTCCTTCTCCCTGTGTACTCTATGTACAGAATGTTTTGTCTGTATAGCGCACAAGAAACAATACTTTTCACTGCATCCCAATACAAATCAATCAAATCAAATCAAATTAACACGGTGAAGTTTGGACCCTGTGGGGTGACAGTTGTCTGAATACAGATTCTATCTTATTGTAACATTCAGGTACCACGTGTACTGAGCTCACCAGCGTTCTGTCTGTATTGTGTGAATCCAGTCTTGAAATCTCCACTCATGTTGCTAATTCTGCCAAGACAGAAACAGAAAGAGTGTTTGAATTCTCCGTGATTAGAGCCCTTAACGATAAACAACATGGTGGATGAGAGGGATAGAGAGAGAGAGGGAGAGAGAGAGAGATGGAGCGATGCAGAGTAACAGAGAGATAGGGAGAGGGAGCAATGCAGAGAGTAACAGTTAGACAGTGAGGAATAGAGATTAATTCAGATGGATAGTGAGTGACAGGGGAGTCCGAGACGCTACATAAGCAAGGTAAAGATTTGAAAATGGAGGAGTGTTTCTTACCCACTTTTAAAAGACAATCCACACTCACACCAGTCACATTTCACACTCTCTGCTCAGTCCTGTGTTGGGGGGCGGTGTTTAGTGTGGGATCAGTGTTTGCTTTTCTCAAACCGCACTGATATTCCCAACAAGGGCAAGACGTTTCAGTGTTAAAAAATGTAAACATTTCAAAACAAAAGCTGACAGGATTTGGTTAAATCTCACGGGATCCAGGGTGAGGTAGCCAAATTGATATAAAATAGGCTTGATGACAGAAGGTGGTTGTAGAGGGTTGTTTTTTTGTCAAACTGGAGGCCTGTGACCAGCGGGGTGCCTCAGGGATCGGTGCTGGGTCCACTGTTATTTGTCATTTATATTAATGATTTGGATGAGAATTTAGGAGGCATGGTTTGTAAGTTTGCAGTTGACACCAAGATTTGTGGCATAGTGGACAGTGAAGAAGGTTATCGAGGGTTGCAATGGGATCTTGATCAATTGGGCCAGTGGGTTGTTGAATGGCAGATGGAGTTTAATTTAGATAAATGCGAGGTGATACATTTTGGTGGATCGAACCAACACAGGACTTACTCAGTTAATGGTAGGGTGTTGGTGAGAGTTACAGAACAAAGAGATCTCGGGGTACAGATTGATAGCTCCTTGAAAGTGGAGTCACAGGTGGATATAGTGGTGAAGAAGGCATTCCACATGCTTGGTTTCATTGGTCAGAACATGGAATACAGGAGTTGGGACGTCTTGTTGAAGTTGTACAAGACATTGGTAAGACCACACTTGGAATGCTGTGTATAGTTCTGGTCACCCTTATAAAAAGGAGATTATTAAGCAAGAAAGTGTGCAGAAAAGAATGACTGGGATGCGATGGGGTCCTGATGGTTTGAGTTATAATGAGAGGCTGGATACTCTGGGACTTTTTTTCCCTTGAGTTGGCTTAGTGGTGTTCTTATAGAGGTCTCTAAAATAATGAGGGCATGGATACAGCAGCTTTACAGAACCATAGTTAGGCCGCACTTGGAATATAGTGTTCAATTCTGATCGACACACTACCAGAAAGATGTGGAGCATTTGGAGAGGGTTCAGAAAAGATTTACCAGGATGTTGCCTGGTATGGAGGGCATTAGCTCTGAGGAGAGATTGGAGAAACTTGGTTTGTTCTCACTGGAACGACGGAGGTTGAGGGATTACCTGATAGAATTCTACAAGATTATGAGGGGCATGGACAGAGTGGATAGTCAGAAGCTTTTTACCAGGGTGGAAGATTCAAAATCTAGGGGGCACAGGTTTAAGGTGTGAGGGGCAAGGTTTAAAGGAGATGTACAACGCAAGTTTTTTACACAGAGGGTGGTGGGTGCCTGGAACTCGCTGCCGGGGGAGGTAGTGGAAGCAGATACGACAGTGAGTTTTACGGAACGTCTGGACAAATACATGAATAGGATGGGAATAGAGGGATATGGTCCCCGGAAGGGTAGGGGGTTTTAGTTCAGTCGGGCAGCATGGTTGGTGCAGGCATGGAGGGCCGAAGGGCCTGTTCCTGTGCTGTAATTCCTGTCCCCATCAAACACTTCCAGGACAGGTACAGCACGGGGTTAGATACAGAGTAAAGCTCCCTCGACACTGTCCCCATTAAACACTCCCAGGACAGGTACAGCACGGGGTTAGATACAGAGTAAAGCTCCCTCGACACTGTCCCCATTAAACACTCGCAGGACAGGGACAGCACGGGTTTAGATCCAGAGTGAAGCTCCCTCTACACTGTCCCCATCAAACACTCCCAGGACAGATACAGCACGGGGTTAGATACAGAGTGAAGCTCCCTCTACACTGTCCCCATCAAACACTCCCAGGACAGGTACAGCACGGGGTTAGATACAGAGTGAAGCTCTCTCGACACTGTCCCCATCAAACACTCGCAGGACAGGTACAGCACGTGGTTAGACACAGAGTAAATCTCCCTCCACACTGTCCCCATCAAACACACCCAGGACAGGGACAGCACGGGGTAAGATACAGAGCAAAGCTCGCTCTACACTGTCCCCATAAAACACTTCCAGGAGAGAAACAGCACGGGGTTAGATACAGAGTGAAGCTCCCTATACACTGTCCCCATCAAACACTCCCAGGACAGATACAGCACGGGTTCAGATACAGAGTGAAGCTCCCTCGACACTGTCTCCATCAAACACACCGAGGAAAGGTACTGCACGGGGTGAGATACAGAGTGAAGCTCCCTATACACTGTCCCCATCAAATAATCCAATGACAGATACAGCATGGTGCTAGATTAAAGGAAAAGCTGCCTCCACATTGTGCACATCAAACACACCCAGGACAGGTACAGCACGGGGTTAGATACAGCTCAAATCTTCCTCTACATTTGCACCATCATTGTGTGTGTGTGTGTGTGTGTGTGTGTGTGTGTGTGTGTGTGTGAGAGAGAATGTGTGTGCGAGAGAGAGAGAGTGTGTGTGTGTGAGAGAGAGAGATTGTGTGTGAGAGAGTGTGTGTGCGAGAGAGAGAGTGCGAGAGTGAGAGTGTGTGCGAGAGTGAGTGTGAGTGTGTGAGAGAGAGAGTGTGTGTGTGAGAGAGTGTGTGTGCGAGAGAGAGAGTGCGAGAGTGAGAGTGTGTGCGAGAGTGAGTGTGTGCGAGAGAGAGTGTGTGCGAGAGAGCGTGTGTGCGAGAGAGAGTGTGTGCGAGAGAGAGTGTTTGTGTGTGTGAGAGAGATTGTGTGCGAGAGAGTGTGTGCGAAAGTGTGTGTATGAGAGAGAGTGTGTGTATGAGAGAGCGTGTGTGAGAGAGTGTGTGCGAGAGAGTGTGTGCGTGTGAGAGAGAGAGTGTGTGCGAGAGAGCGTGTGCGTGAGAGAGAGAGTGTGTGCGTGAGAGAGAATGTGTGCGTGAGAGAGAGTGTGTGCGTGACAGAGAGAGAGAGAGTGTGTGTGAGAGACAGTGTGTGCGAGAGTGAAGTGTGTGTCTGAGAGAGAGTGTGCGTGTGCGAGAGAGAGTGTGTGTGAGAGACAGTGTGTGCGAGAGTGAGAGTGTGTGTGTGAGAGAGAGTGTGCGTGTGAGAGAGAGTGTGTGTGTGTGAGAGAGAGTATATGTTTGAGAGAGTGTATGTGTGAGAGAGAGAGTGTATGTGTGTGAGAGAGAGAGTGTATGTGTGTGAGAGAGTGAGTGTATGTGTGTGTGAGAGAGTGAGTGTATGTGTGTGAGAGTGTGACAGTGAGAGAGAATGCGTGGGTGAGAGTGTGTGAGCGTGAAAGTGTGTGTGAGAGAATGTGTGTGAGAGGGAAAGTGTGTGTGAGAGACAGAGAGAGCATGTGTGTGTGTGTGTGTGTGTGTGTCTGAGAGTGTGTAAGGAGAGCGTGTGTGTGACCTGATCTTCCTCTACAGTCTATCAGTAACTGAAACACGGGATTAGATGCAAAATAAAGAGTCTTCACTCCCGCACTCTCACACACATTCTCTCACAATCACTCTCTCACACACACTCTCTCTCACACTCTCTCTCACACACTCTCTCTCACACACACACACACACTTTCTCACACTCTCTCTCTCGCACACACACTCTCTCTCAGTCTCTCTACACTGTTCCCATCCAAAACACCCAGGACAGATACAGCACGGGGTTAGGTACAGAGTAAAGCTCCCTCTACACTGTCCCCATCAAACACTCCCAGGACAGGGACAGCACAGGGTTAGATACAGAGTAAAGCTCTCTCTACACTGTCCCCATCAAACACACCCAGGACAGGTACAGCACGGGGTTAGATACAGATTAAACCTCACTGTACACTCTCCCCATCAAACACTCCCAGGACAGGTACAGCACGGGGTGAGATACAGAGTAAATCTCCCTCTACACTGTCCCCATCCAACACACCCAGGACAGATACAGCACGGGGTGAGATACAGAGTAAAGCTTCCTCTACACTGTCCCCATCAAACACTCCCAGAACAGATACAGCACGGGGTTAGATATAGAGTAAATCTCCCTCTACACTGTCCCCATCAAACAAACCAAGGACAGATACAGCACGGGTTTAGATACAGAGGAAAGCTCCCTCGATACTGTCCCCATCAAACACTCCCAGGACAGGGACAGCATGGGTTAGATACAGAGTAAAGCTCCCTCTGCACTATCCCCATCAAACACTCCAAGAACAGGTACAGCAGGGGGTTAGATATGGAGTAATGCTCCCTCTACAATATCCCCATCAGACAACCGAGGACAGGAACAGCACGGGGTTAGATACAGAGTAAAGTTCCCTCTACACTGTCACCATGAAACACTCCCAAGACAGATACAGCATGGGGTGAGATACAGAGTAAAGCACACTGTACACTGTCCCCATCAAATAGTCCCAGAAAAGATACAGCACGGGGTGAGATACAGACTGAAGCTCCCTCGACACGGTCCCCATCAAACACTCCCAGGACATGTACAGCACGGGGTTAGATACAGATTAAGGCTCACTGTACACTGTCCCCATCAAACAGTCCCAGGACAGATTCAGCACGGGGTGAGATACAGAGTAAAGCTCCCTCTGCACTGTCCCCATCAAACAAACCAAGGACAGATACAGCACGGGTTTAGATACAGAGTAAATCTCCCTCTACACTGTCCCCATCAAACTCTCCCAGCACAGGTACAGCACGGGATTTGATACAGAGTAAAGCTCCCTCGACACTGTCCCCATCAAACACTCCCAGGACAGATACAGCACGGGGTTAGATACAGAGTAAAGCTCCCTCTACACTGTCCCCATCAAACACTCCCAGGACAGGTACAGCACGGGTTCAGATACAGAGTAAATCTCCCTCTACACTGTCCCCATCAAACACTCCCAGGACAGGGACAGCACGGGTTCAGATACAGAGTAAATCTCCCTCTACACTGTCCCCCATCAAACACTCCCAGGACAGATACAGCACGGGGTTAGATACAGAGTAAAGCTCCCTCGACGCTGTCCCCATCAAACACACCCACGACAGATACAGCACGGGGATAGAACATAGAACATAGAAAGCCACAGCACAAACAGGCCCTTCGGCCCACAAGTTGCGCCGATCACATCCCCACCTCTAGGCCTATCTATAGCCCTCAATCCCATTAAATCCCATGTACTCATCCAGAAGTCTCTAAAAAGACCCCAACGAGTTTGCCTCCACCACCACCGACGTCAGCCGATTCCACTCACCCACCACCCTCTGAGTGAAAAACTTACCCCTGACATCTCCTCTGTACCTACCCCCCAGCACCTTAAACCTGTGTCCTCTCGTAGCAACCATTTCAGCCCTTGGAAATAGCCTCTGAGAGTCTACCCTATTCAGACCTCTCAACATCTTGTAAACCTCTATCAGGTCACCTCTCATCCTTCGTCTCTCCAGGGAGAAGAGACCAAGCTCCCTCAACCTATCCTCATAAGGCATGCCCCCCAATCCAGGCAACATCCTTGTAAATCTCCTCTGCACCCTTTCAATGGCTTCAACATCTTTCCTGTAATGAGGTGACCAGAACTGCGCGCAGTACTCCAAGTGGGGTCTAACCAGGGTCCTATAAAGCTGCAGCATTATCTCCCGACTCCTAAACTCAATCCCTCGATTAATGAAGGCCAGTACGCCGTACGCCTTCTTGACCGCATCCTCCACCTGCGAGGCCGATTTAAGAGTCCTATGGACCCGGACCCCAAGGTCCTTCTGATCCTCTACACTGCTAAGAATGGTACCCTTCATATTATACTGCTGCTTCATCCCATTGGATCTGCCAAAATGGATCACCACACACTTATCCGGGTTGAAGTCCATCTGCCACTTCTCCGCCCAGTCTTGCATTCTATCTATGTCTCGCTGCAACTTCTGACATCCCTCCAAACTATCCACAACACCACCTACCTTGGTGTCGTCAGCAAACTTACCAACCCATCCCTCCACTTCCTCATCCAGGTCATTTATGAAAATGACAAACAGCAAGGGTCCCAGAACAGATCCCTGGGGCACTCCACTGGTCACTGACCTCCATGCAGAGAAAGACCCCTCCACAGCCACTCTCTGCCTTCTGCAGGCAAGCCAGTTCTGGATCCACAAGGCAACAGCCCCTTGGATCCCATGCCCTCTCACTTTCTCAAGAAGTCTTGCATGGGGGACCTTATCGAACGCCTTGCTGAAGTCCATATAGACCACATCCACCGCTCTTCCTTCGTCAATGTGTTTGGTCACATTTTCAAAGAACTCAACCAGGCTCGTAAGGCACGACCTGCCCTTGACAAAGCCGTGCTGACTACTTTTGATCATACTAAACTTCTCTAGATGATCATAAATCCTGTCTCTCAGGATCCTCTCCATCAACTTACCAACCACTGAGGTTAGACTCACCGGTCGGTAATTTCCCGGGCTGTCCCTGTTCCCTTTCTTGAATATAGGGACCACATCTGCAATCCTCCAATCCTCCGGAACCTCTCCCGTCTCCATCGACGATGCAAAGATCATCGCCAAAGGCACCGCAATCTCCTCCCTCGCCTCCCACAGTAACCTGGGGTACATCCCATCCGGTCCCGGCGACTTACCAACCTTGATGCCATTCAATTGTTCCAACACATCCTCTTTCTTTATGTCCACATGCTCGATCCTTTCTGTCCACCGCAAACCAGCAGTACAACCACCCAGATCCCTTTCCACCGTGAATACCGAGGTAAAGTATTCATTAAGCACCTCCGCCATTTCTAACGGTTCCGCACAAACTTTTCCCCCTTCACCTTTTAAGGGTCCTATGCCTTCACATCTCATCCTTTTACTCTTGACATATTTGTAGAAAGCCTTGGGATTCTCCTTAATCTTACCCGCCAAGGCCTTCTCATGACCCCTTCTCGCTCTCCTAATTTCCTTCTTAAGCTCCTTCCTACATCCCGTATACTCCTCTAAATCCTTAACACCTCCTAGCTCCCTGAACCTTCTGTACGCCTCTCTTTTCTTATTCACCAGGTTCATCACAACCTTCGTGCACCACGGTTCCCGTACCCTACCAACACCCCCCTGTCTCATCGGAACGTTGTCATGCAGAGCTCCTGACAAACATTCCTTGAAAATCCTCCACTTTCCTTCGGTACTTTTCCCCATGAATGCCTCCTTCCAATTTACCCGTCTAATTTCCTCCCTGATGACACTGTATTTCCCTTTACTCCAGAGAAACACTTTCCTAGCCTGCCTGATCCTATCTCTTTCCAATGCTATCGTGAAGGAGATAGAATTATGATCGCTATCCCCAAGATGCTCACCCACCGAGAGATCCTCCACCTGTCCAGGTTCATTAGCCAGCACCAGATCAAGTACAGCCTCTCCTCTAGTAGGCTTATCCACATACTGTGTCAGGAAACTCTCCTGGACACACCTAACAAACTCCTCTCCATCCAAACCCCTAGCCCTAGGGATATTCCAATCTATGTTTGGGAAATTAAAATCTCCCATCACGACAACTCTGTTATTCCTACATCTCTCCAGGATCTGTTTCCCCATCTGCTCCTCAACATCTCTGTTACTATTGGGCGGCCTATAGAAAACACCCAGCAACGTTACCGACCCCTTCCTGTTCCTAACCTCCACCCACAGAGACTCCGTAGTCAATCCCTCCACGGCGTCCACCTTCTCTACAGCCGTGACACTATCCCTGATCAACAGTGCCACTCCCCCCCCGTCTCTTGCCTCCCTCCCTGTCCTTCCTGAAACATCTAAAACCCGGCACCTGAAGCACCCAGTCCTGTCCCTGAGACATCCAAGTCTCCGTAATGGCCACCACATCACAATTCGAAGCAGCAATCCACGCTCTAAGCTCATCCACTTTATTCACTACACTCCTGGCATTAAAATAGACACATCTCAGACCTTCAGCCTGAGCACTTCCCTTCTCCATCACTCGTCTAACCTCCCTCTTACCCTGTCTACATTCCTTATCTATTTGCGAGCTAACCTCCTCGCTCTCAGTCCCCTCATTCCGATTCCCTCCCCCCAACCTTTCTAGTTTAAAGTCTCTCCAGTAGCCTTAGCCAACCTTCCCGCCAGGATATTGGTCCCCCTGGGATTCAAGTGCCACCCGTCTTTTTTAAACAGGTCACACCTGCCCCTAAAGAGGTCCCAATGATCCAAGTACCCAAATCCTTGTCCCTTGCTCCAGTCCCTCAGCCACGCATTCATTCTCCACCGATTCCTGTTCTCACTCTCCCGCGGCACAGGCAGCAATCCCGAGATTACTACCTTTGCATTCCTCTTTCTCAGCTGTCTACCTAACTCCCTATATTCTCTTTTCATGACCCCTTCCCTCTTCCTACCTATGTCAGCAGTACCTATATGCATCACGACCTTCGGCTCCTCTCCCTCCCCCTTCAGGATTTCTGGGACTCGACCAGAGACATCCCGGACCCCTGCACCAGGGAGGCAAACCACCATCCGAGAGTCCCGTCTGTGTCCGCAAAAACGCCTATCTGACCCCCTCACCGTAGAGTCCCCAATTAGCACTACCCTCCTTTCCTTTCCCTTTTGCACTACTGGGCCAGGCTCAGCTCCAGAGACACTGCCACCGCTGCTTCCCCCAGGTGGGCTGTCCACCCCAGTAGTACTCAGACAGGAGTACTTATTATTAAGGGGCACATCCACCGGGGTGCTCACCATCAACTGAGCTTTCTCCTTCCTCACTGTTACCCAGTTACCCTCCTCCCGTGGTCCCGGTGTGACCGCCTGCCGATAGCTCCTGTCAATGACCTCCTCACTATCCCTAACCCGGCGAAGGTCCTCGAGCTGCAATTCCAGTTCCCTAACATGGTCCCTTGGGAACCGCAGCTCAACACACCCAGCACAGATATGGTCGTCCGGGAGGCTTGGAGCCTCCAGGACCTCCCACATCCTACATTGGGAACAACATACTGGCCTCACACTCATAATTGCCCCTTTCAACACACAGGGAAAAAAAAGTGAATGAAAATTTTAAACTTACCTTTCCTCCTCCTGTTTTCTCCAAAGCCCTGCTCTCACTGGGTCTTTTTTTTTAGGTTAGAGGAGGAGGGAGGGTGGGATACTCTACAAGTGTAGAGTATCGGGATTCCTCTCTGTTCCAATTTATTGGGGAAAAAAAAATCTCTCTCTCCCAGACCTCCCTGCGCGACCACTTCCGGGTTTAGATATTTTTAAAGAAAAAACCCGCGAAAAAGTAAGTTAAAAATAACAGCGCTTACCCGCAGCACTCCTCTCGCGAATCTCTCCCTCTCTGCTGCACTTCCAAGACGCAATGTTGCTGGGGATTTTGTTTTAAAAAGGGTGTGTTCTCAGAGGCAGTTTAAACCTTTCAGGGGACTGTGGGGAAGTCTCCAGACTTGGGACAACACACACACAGGGTTGGGGGCTGGGGGTGGCGGGCAGGGGGGAGGTGGGCAGTCAGGTATACTGGTATTCTGGGAGACTGATATTCCCAACAAGGGCCAGAGGTCTCAGTGCTGAAACATATTAAACTGTTCAAACAGAGGCAGGCAGAAAGCCATGAGGCTTCAGAGCTCCCTGTAGATGCAAAGGTAACTCCCATTGCCAAAAAGTAGCCACATGTGAAGTGGAAACACCTTCCCTCAGCTTGTTACACACTGACCTTTCCACAAACCCAACATGTTTACAAACACTCGCTGCAGTTTCTGCAAACTTTGTATCAAACTGCCTCCCATTCTGCTCAATACTGACCCCCTCTCAACCTGGCACTGAACTAGTGTCTGAATTGAGACAGAGACACACAGACAGAGTTTTTAAAGTTGAAAGTTTTAAAGTTTATATATTAGTGTCACAAGTAAGGCTTACATTAACACTGCAATGAAGTTACTGAGAGAGACAGAGAGAGGCAGAGACACACAGAGACAGAGACATAGATAAAGAGACAGAAAGGGACAGAGAGATAAAGAGACAGAGAGGATGTTTAAAGTTTGTTTATTCCTGTCACAAGTAAGGCTCACATTAACGCTGCAGTTACTGAGAGAGACAGAAAGAGAGAGTTTTTAAAGTTGAAAGATTTAAAGTTTATTTATTAGTGTCACAAGGCTTACATTAACACTGCAATGAAGTTAGTGAGAAAGACAGAGATAGAGGGAGCATCCAGAGTGGGTTCAGTAGCACATTTATTGATCAGATATCTCTCTGTGACTCTTTAGCGATGAGATATTCAGCCAGGATGGTTTCACTGACCCTCTTCAGCAGGCAGATATTCCCAAATCCAGCCTAGGTCTCAGACACACACACACACCACTCACACATTCCCTCTGCTCTGTCCAAGGGAATATTGTAATCCAGGAATTTCTATTTTATATTTACAGGGTGAGGGGGGGGGGGGGAGAAACTCAACTCAAAAATCCTGCAGTCTCTCCAAGCTGCTTTTAAATTTCAATTCAAACCCTGGGCCACATGGGAAGCTGCAGAGATTGGGAAACTTACCAAACCCAGTTTGTGTGTGAGAGTGTCTGCAGTTTTTGTGTCTTTGAACTTGCGAGGGTGCCAGGGAGAGAATGTCACTGTCTTCACCTCTCTCTCTGCCTCTCTGTATAAAAAAATCACCAAATTAAACCACACTCAATAATGCGACCATACACAATTAATTATCAAATATCTGTCTCTCTCGCTTTATCTCTGTCTCTCCCCGTCTCTCTCTCTCCCTGTTCTCTCTCTCCCTGTCTCTTCTCGAGCAGAAACAGGTGGAGACAGAGAGGCAGGGAGAGAGAGGAAGAGGGAGGGATGGAAACAGCTGGAGTTGTGGGTTAGATGCAGGGGGAGAGACACAGGCTGTTAGAGGGAGGGGGGGTTTCAGTGAGGGACAGGGTCTCCAGTTTAATTCTGAGGGTCCTGAGAGAGGGATTTCACTGTCTCAGCCCCTCTCTGGCTCCCTCACTCTGTATAAACAATTCCCAAATTTAAAAAACGCTCAACACAGCTGACTGCACTTTGTGGGATCTTGCTGTGCACCACAGTGATTTTAGTTTTAAAAAGGGTTACTTTTAAGAGGGAGTTCCGGCCTTTCTGGAGATTTGGGATGATGCAGACACACACACACACACACACACACACACACACACACAGGGTAGTGAGTGGGGAAGGGGGCTCACAGCAGGCGAGAGAGTGGGGGGGAGGGGGGGAGGACTGTGTCCCATCTGATTCAGGTTCACATTGCTGCTGCTGCTGTGGGATCTTGCTGTGCACACACTGGGCCTGTGGCCTTTGGCTGCACTGCAACAGCAACTGCACTTTTTATTTTCAAACAAAATCTGGCCCAGGGACCGCAAAGTGGGTTCAAGGAAAAAGCTTGAAAAGGGGTCGGGTAAATTCAAGCACTTTAATCGCCGAGGCATCGTAGGCTCTGGAGCAAGTGCTGGGGAATGGGAGGAGGATAGATTGGGATTTGATGGCCAGCATGGAGCTGGTGGGCCGAAGGGCCTGTTTCTGTGCTGTGTGACTCCAGATTCTTTTCTCTCTCTCTTTTCCCAGGAATTTCTATTTGGATGGGGGGGTGGGTATAGAATTTCCCTGTCTCTGTCTCTCCAGCGTTCTTACCAATCCCAGCACCCCTCCCCCTCTCTCTCCCCAGACATTCCTGTCCATATTTCATCTTTCAATAAAATGTTTAAGAAAACACCAATGTGAATTGTTGTCAATTTAATTTGGGAAGAGAGAGAGAGAGAGAGAGGAGTGGATCCCATTTCCCACACACTCTCCTGCAGTCCTCACCCACAACATTTATTTAATCTGGCCCTCACCAGGTTGTGTGTGTGGGATCTTGCTGTGCACACAGGTGGGTCTGGCTCCCTATTCCTCGCACTGTGACCGTGAGCAGAACTTTAAACAGGAAAGATGTTGGGGAGGCGGAGGAGGCAGAGAGAGAGATAGAGAAATGGAGGGAGAGCTAAACAGAGAGGGTGTGGGGGGGAGGGGTGTGAGAGGGTCTCAGGAGGGGCAGGGGGAAAGAGACACAGAGTCTGGGGCTGCCCTCCTCCATCGTGGGACTGGCAGTGGGATCTTGCTGTGCAGAATTACCTTCATTGTCATTTGAATCATTCATTCATTGACTAAGGGAGGGTGGGGGTTGTGATTGTGGGATTATAAATATTGTTACCACGCTGAGGTGATGTTTCCCTCTGCGCTATTTTGTAACCCCCCCAAAGAGATACACCTTGCCTCGTAATCTTAAGTGTGTGTGAGACAGGAGGAAGCTACTGGTTTTAGACAGATGTGCAGAAGGAGGTCATTCGGCCCATCTAGTCTGTACCGACCACAATCCCAACCAGGCCCTATTCCCATGACCCCACACTTTTAACCTGCTAATCCCCCTGACACTAGGGTCAATTTAACACGGCCAATCCACCCAACCCGCACAGCTTTGTGCTGTCGGAGGAATTGGTAAATTAAAGCAGGATCTGACACTCTCTGTATCAGGAACAACTAACAGGTCTTTAATTTAGACTGGGTGACAACCTTATTAAAACAATGAACAAACTGAATAAACTCCCCAGTAGAATGCTGTTCCAATGACAAGACTCACTCAGGAATAATGAAATAAATCATTACAGAATAGAGTCACTCTCAAATAATATAATACCAGGCGTCTGTTGGAAGTGTGAACTTTCTTCTGCTGCTTGGGTCTGGAATACTTTCTGAGTTGGTTTCTGCTTCTATTTAGATGGTGATGTGATGAAGCTGTATATATTACTGCAGGATTCAGTATCAGACTCTCCCTCCTTCAATCTAAAGAGGCAGCAAGGTCGCTCCCTCCCCGTTATTTCCCCCTGCCCCGGGTTTAAATACCCAGAATTTCCTCACAGTATTCCTGCAATTTGAGTGGCTTGAGGCTGTCACCAACGCTCCAATTTGAATGCAATTGGTTGTGTGTGTTTGAGAGCTTGTTTTAAAATCATTGACCCAATTCAAAGCCTGTTTTGCTCTGCTGGGACTCTGGCTGCTGCTTTGGACACAAATGTTGTAAAGTTGTCTTCTGCAGCCTGCTTTCTGCAGTTTAAAATCCCCAGCACAAAGATACAGGCTTTCTAAAGACACAACGCTGGATGGTTTGTTTTGGTTTTCTCAGCATTTCTTTTCAATATTTACATTTGTCAAACACCAGATGTTTTACCCTATATGCAACTTCATAACCATATTAGAGAGAGACAGAGAGAAAGAAAGGGAGAGAGAAAGACAGAGAGGGAGAGAAAGAGAGAGAGAGAGAAAGGGAGAGAGAGAGACAGAGACGGGAGAGTGAGGGAAAGCAGGAAAGGGCAGCAAGAGGTCAGGGTTGTGGGGGGGTGCAGTGAGGGGGTGGGGGAAGAGACACAGGATCTGGGGGTCTCTCGTGTGGAGGGAGAGAGAGGGAGACGTGTGGTTCCCTCATTTCCCACTCACTTTACCCCAATCCTCATTTAAAAATCACTTTGTATCTGGCCCTGCTCAGACTGTGTGTGGGATCTTGCTGTGCCCTCATGCTCTCTGTCTCCCCTCCTCCCCTCCCCATATTCCCCGCACCGTGACAGTGCCCCACATTTTAAACATAAAAAGATGGAGGGGAAGGAGGGTGAGGTAGAGAGAGGAACAGAGAAGGGGTGGGGAGTGTCGGGGGCTGAGTGGAGGGGGGTAGGGGGATAGAGACAGAGGCTCTGGGGGTGGGTGGTGTCCTCCTGCAGTGTGGGACTCCCTGTGGGATCCTGATTGCAGCATTCCCAGTCTCTGAGAGAAAGAGAGAGACAGAAAGAGAAAGAGGGGGAAAGACAGAGAGAGAGAGAGAGAGAGACAGGCAGGGAGAAAGAGAGAGAGAAACAGTGTGAGGGAGAGAGAGAGAAAGACAGAGAAAGATGGAGGGAGAGAGAGAGAGAAAGATGGACGGAGAGAGAGAGAAAGGCAGACAGGGAGTGAGAGAGAAAGATGGAGGGAGTGGGAGAGAGAGAGGGGGAGAGTGAGGAGGAAAACAGGAAAAGACAGCAAGAGGTGAGGTTTGTGGGGGTGCAGTGAGGGGGTGGGGGAAGAGACACAGGATCACAGTGACCCGAGCTGGGAATTGAACCCGGGTCCCTGGAGCTGTGAGGCAGCAGCGCCAACCACTGTGCCCCCGTGTGGCCCTGCACGTTATGATTCAATTCTGAGGGTCCCGGGGCGAGGGGGGGGGGGGTGGATTTCACAGCCTCAGCCCCTCTCTGCCTCACTCTCCCTCTGTATAAACATTTCCCAAATTAAAACACACTCAACACAGCGAACTGCACCTTCTGGGATCTTCCAGAGCACCACAGAGATTGTGTTTTAAAAAGGGTTTGGCTTCGTTTTAAGAGGGAGTTCAACCCTTTCTGGGAATTTGGGATGAGACACACAGGGTAGTGAGTGGGGAAGGGGGCTCACAGCAGGCGAGAGTGTTGGGGGTGTGTTGGGGAGGACTGTGTCCCATTTGATTCAGGTTCACATTGTTGCTGCTGCTGCTGTTGTTGTGGGATCTTGCTGTGCACACACTGGGCCTGTGGCCTTTGCTCGCACTGCAACAGTGACCACACTTTATTAAACAAAATCTCGCTCACGGACCGCAAAGTGGGTTCAAAGGAAGAAGTGTAAACGGGGTCGGGTAAATTAAAGCACTTCAATCGCCGAGGCATCGTAGGCTGTGCAGCGAGTGCTGGGGAATGGGGGGAGTATAGATTGGAATTTGATGGCCAGCATAGACCTGGTGGGCCGAAGGGCCTGTTTCTGTGCTGTGTGACTCCAGATTCTCCTCCCTCTTTTCCCAGGAATTTCTATTTGGATGGGGGGGGGTTCATAATTTCCCTGTCTCTGTCTCTCCAGCGTTCTTACCAATCCCAGCACCCCTCCCCTCTCTCTCTCCCCAGACATTCCTGTCTATATTTCATCTTTCAATAAAATGTGATGGAAAACACCAATGTGAATTTTTTGGATTTAATTTCAGGGAGGGAAAGACAGAGAGAGAGAAAGAGAGAGACAGGGAGGGAGGGAAAGACAGACAGAGACAGAGAAAGACAGGGAGTGGGGGAAGGAGAGACAGACAGAGAGAGAGAGAAAAGCAGCCGAATAAAACCTGCAGCAGCCGCTTTATTCCATCGGATTGGGGATGTGATTGTGGGTTTTCCTGCTATCTCTCTCTCTCTCTCCCATCTTTCTCCTTTGATTGTGAGTTATCAGGGAGGGAGAGAGAGAGAAAGGGAGGGTAACAGAGGGAGATCAAAGGCAGAGGGGCAGGGAGAGGAGACACACTGGAGGGGGGGGTGGGTTAGGGGTGGGTCCTCTGCTCTGCACTCACAGCCCAGCTCCCCAGTCTCTGGGGAAAAGACCCTCACTCACACCCTCCCAGAAGGTGGGATTTGTAACCAGCGGCTGTGTGACTGAGGCTGAATCTGTGCTGTTGTGTTTGAATAGATTTTTTCCCAATATAAAGATATTGGAATGTGGCTGCTGCCACATTGCAGTGAGAGAGAGATGTGGCTTTGCAGGAGCTTCCCTCCCCATTTCCCCATGGAAATCACTGAGAAATAGCAAACGTGGCTCACAACACGTCATTATTTGAAACGGTCAGACAGAAACTTATCAGAGAGAGCATTTTAATCCCCATTCATCCCCAGACGGAGAAACAGAGCAGAGATCAGGACAGATTATCCAGAGTAAGAGAGACCGGGGCAAAGATGGGGTATTGGATATATATATAGATCTGGGGGGAAAGCAAAAGAGACACAGAGGGGGCTGGACAGGTTCAGAGATAGAGGCAGAGAAAGAGAGAAACAGCGAGAGACAGAGGGAATGGGAGAAGGGTGTGACTCTGCTCGAAGTGGAAGGTTCCCTGTTCATATCGAATGTACAAACAGCACCAATGCTGGAGTGACTTATTATTTTCATTTGCGGTGGGGGAGAGATGGAGGGGAAAGAGAGGGAGACGTGTGGTTCCCTCATTTCCCACTCACTTTACCCCAATCCTCACTTCAAAATCACTTTGTATCTGGCCGTGTTCAAGCTGTGTGTGTGTGGGATCTTGCTGTGCACTCATGCTCCGTCCCCCTGCCCCATATTCCTCACACTATGACAGAGCCCCATGCTTTAAACATAAAAAGATGGAGGGGAAGGAGGGTGGGGTAGAGAGAGAGAGAAACAGGGTGAACAGAGAAGGGGTGGGGAGTGTTGGGTGCTCAGTGGAGGGGGGTAGGGGGATAGAGACAGAGGCTCTGGGGGGGGGGGGGGAGGTGTCCTCCTGCAGTGTGGGACTCCCTGTGGGATCCTGATTGCAGCATTCCCAGTCTCTCTCCCTCTCACTGTGAAGCACTCAGGAGGGAGAGGGAGCTGAAATTCAAATTCCTGAGCCTGGGGGAAAGGCTTGTTCTCAATCCCAGAGTCCTGCTTGTGTTTTTAGACAGGGCGCTGGGATTTGTGGGTGTGGATGGAGAAGATTGTTCTGTTTAACTGGGGGTGGGAGAGAGGGGGATTTGTTCTTTCCACCTGAGGAATAATGCAGCCTCTGTGACTAGGCCGCACTTCACGGCCTAAATCTCAGCAGCACTTTTGCATTCGCTTAATTCCCCAACAGGGTTTAAGTGGCTGAATTCAATGGTTCAATAAAATGTGAAGCAGCCGCTTCAGGGTGGGATTGTGGATTTTCCTGCTCCCGCCCCCCTCTCATTTCCCTTTTGATTGTGAGTTTTATTTTAAACGGTCAGACAGAAACTTAGAGAGAGCATTTCAATCCAGATTCACCCTGAGATAGAGAAACAGAGCAGAGATCAGGACAGGTTATCCAGAGACAGGAGCAGAGATGGGGTATTGGACAGATATAGATCTGGGGGAAGTGTGTAGGAGACGGAGAGGGAGAAACAGAGGGGGGGGGGTGCGGGGAGGGGAGAGGTGACTGATAGAAGTGGGAACTTCATTGGGGCCTCCTGTGTTTATTCACTGGCCTGTCTCTGGAGTAAAGCCCCCAGAATGCTTTGATGTGTTTAATAAATTCAATATCGGGACAGTCAGGAGGCAGTTGTAAGTTCATTGCATTTGAAACGTGTTCCCATTTTGTCAGGGTTTAATAATGAGGAGGTGAAAATGAATGTTTCCCCCACCCCCCCCCCAGTGAGATTGTGAATTTCAGCAAGTCCTGGGATCTTGCTGTGCCTTTTATTGTTTTTAATCAGCTTTTGTTTTGTGTTTAATCAAATTTCACTTTATTTTCTCTTTCTCTCTTCCAAGGAGAATTCCTTTGGAAACTTTGGCGATGCAGAGAGCGAATAGTTTTGCCGTGAGGAATCCTCGGACAAGAGCTATAACCAGAGAGAAAAATATTAATAAAAGTCCCCGTGTCTTTGTCGTTCATTTTTATTCACAGATAGACTGGTGGGGCTTTTACACGGAGGGTTAGTGGTCTGTGTGTCAGGGGGAGGGGGTATTCCCAGTGATCCCTGCTCCAATGTAATCCCACAGATTTCAATCCCTCTCCCTGAAGCTCTGTCTGTGCAACTCCCCCATCCTCAGAACTGTTTCTCCACATCTTTCCAATCCCTGTCTCTCCCCATCCTTTATACCTCAGCCCCTCACAATGGCAGCATCTTTCCCTTTTTCTCTCCTTCTCTCTATCTTTCACTCTCTCTGAAACTTTGTCACTCTGTCTTGCCAAAGCCCCACTTTCTATTTATCTCGACATCTCACTTTGTATCTCAGCCTCTCTGGACATCTCTCTCTCTGTGGATCATTTTATCTCAATCACAGCAGCCTCCTCTCCGTCTCTCTCTCTCTCTCTCTGCTCCCCCCTCTGTCTATCTCTGCTCCCTCTCTGTGACTCATTCTGTCTGAAGTACATCAGCATTCTCTCTCACTCCCCATCTCTATATCTTTTCACAATAACTTCATTGCAGTGTTAATGTAAGCCTACTTGTGATTAACAAATAAAATTTTAACTTTAACTCTGCTTTTATTTGTCTCTTATCTCTCTATCGCTTCCCTCTCTCTATCTGCTTCCCCCTCTCTCTGATCTCTGCTTCCTTCTCTGTGAATCAGTCTGAATTACAGTCGCATCCTCCCCATCTCCATCTCTCTGATCTCTGCTTCCCCCTCTCTGTGAATCATTCCGTCTGAATTACAGCAGCATTCTCTCTATCTCCATATCTCTACTTCTCTGTCTCTTATATCTCTCTCTCTCTCTGCTCTCTCGTGGGGGGCGGGCCAGATCACGGGTTTGCTGTTCACAAGCAGCGAAGGCCCAGGAACGCAGAGGGAGGGAATCGGGGGCAATTCAGAGGGATTCAGCACTGCTGAAAGGGGGGAGTGTGTAATACAGGGGTTTGTTCAGAGCCAGGGGCTATTAGACAGAGAGGGAAGGGGCTGGTGGGGGAGGCTGTTGTACAAGTGGGGGGAATATTATAACACAGGCTGACCAGAGTCAGGGGTTATCAGAGAAAGGGGGCAAGGGGGGAGGGGGAATCAGACAGGGGGTCTGTTGTACAGGATGGGGGTGGGGGATGTTATAACACAGGCTGCTCAGTGTCAAGGGAATTAGTCATTTGAACGTTAATGTTTAAAATGGGCAGAGTTTCCACATCCAACTCCACCAGGAGCTGTTTACAGGGGGGTGGTGGACGGGGATGGACGCGCGGAGGGGGGGGGGGGTACTAATTAGAAAGGGGGGGATCTGTCAGTCCAGAGGCTGTTCACAGGGAGGGAGTGGGAATTTGCCAGGTTGAGAGGGGCGGGGGGGGAAAGAGGGGAACTTAGAGGGATACGGGGCTCAGAGGGAAGGATCGGGAGATTTAGAGGGATTGTGAGGAGGGACGACAGATTTGGCTGGAGTGGGGGGGGGATTGAGGGGGATTAAAGGGGGAGAGTGGAGAGGGATGTAGGGGTAGACTCAGGGATTGTGGTCGGGAATTAGAGGGATTCAGGGGGATTTAAGGGTCTCATGGGGACTTTGGGATTTAGCGGGGCTGAGAGGGAGGGAATCGGGGGGAATTGAGGGGGATTTGGGAAGAGGGGGCTCAGAGGGGGATTTCTGGGGTTCTGAGGGATACAGGAGGGATTGGGGGGTTTACGGGGATTAAAAGACATGGTTTGGTGCTCAGACAGATTGAAGGGGTGGGATTGGAGAGGGAGCAGGATTCGGGGGCAGAGGAATGTGGCGAGGGTGGGTGCGATCTCGGGAGACATTCAGGGGGGATTCCAGAGGAATCTCAGGGGCTTAGAATCTGGGGAGGGTCTGGATGGGGTAGGGAGTCAGAGGGAGTTAGCGGGGGGGCGAGTCGGGGTGGAGGGAAAGGGATTGAGGGCGGGGTGGATTTATAGGGATTTGGGAGGGGGGAAATTCAGAGAGGGATTTAGGGTGGGGCCTTGCATCATGGTTAGAATTGGGGGGGTGTCGAGCGATTCGGAGTGGGGGGGTGACTCAGAGGGATTCAGGGGTGGGGAGGACTGAGGAAGGATTGGGTGGCTTGATTTTGGCAGGGGGGCAAAGGGAGCCTTTGGGGGGGGCTGAGGATTTGGGGCAGGAACTTGGAGGATTCAGGGGGCTGAGAGTCAGATTGGCAGTGGGTGTCGGAGAGATTGAGCGGGGGGAGGGGGTGCTTACAGAGTCGGATTAAAGCAGATCGGGCAGAGGGACAGGAATCAGGTGGGGGAAAGGGGAGTTTTGGGGGGGAATTAGTGGAGATTGAGGGCGGGGGGTTGAGAAGGATTGGGAGTGGCTCAGAGGGCTTTGGCGGTGAGTTCCTGAGAGAGAGTGAGTGGGGGGGTGATTAGAGTGGGATTGGGGGGGTAATTCGGGGGGAGGCAATCGGGGGGGGGGCAATCGGGGGGGGCAATTCGGGGGGGGGGCAATTCGGGGGGGCAATTCGGGGGGGGCAATTCGGGGGCGGGCAATTCGGGGCGGGCAATTCGGGGGGGGGCAATTCCGGGGGGGGGGGCAATTCGGGGGGGGCAATTCGGGGGCGGGCAATTCGGGGGCGGGCAATTCGGGGGGGGGGCAATTTGGGGGGGGGAATTCGGGGGGGGCAATTCGGGGGGGGGGCAATTCGGGGGGGGAATTCGGGGGGGCAATTCGGGGGGGGGCAATTCGGGGGGGGGGGCAATTCGGGGGGGGCAATTCGGGGGGGGGCAAGCGGGGGGGCAATTCGGGGGGGGGCAATCCGGGGGGGGGCAATCGGGGGGGGCAAGCCGGGGGGGGGGGGGGGCAAGCCGGGGGGGGGGGGGCAAGCCGGAGGGGGCTAACCGGGGGGGGGCAAGCCGGGGGGGGGGTCACTGTCTGTGTGGAGTTTGCACATTCTCCTCGTGTCTGCGTGGGTTTCCTCCGGGTGCTCCGGTTCCCTCCACAGTCCAAAGATGTGCAGGTTAGGTTGATTGGCCAGGTTTAAAAATTGCCCCTTAGAGTCCTGAGATGTGTAGGTTAGAGGAATTAGCGGTAAATATGTGGGGGTAGGGCCTGGGTGGGATTGTGTCGGTGCAGACTCGATGGGCCGAATGGCCTCCTTCTGCACTGTGGGTTTCTATGATTCTAATAAAGTATTTTGTTCCTCATAGTACAACCCATCTGTCCCTGGACCTATTTTAGTGAACCTTCTTTACATGCCCAGTACATCTTTGCTTCAGTTAGGAGACCAAAACTGTTCACAATACTCCAGGTTGGTCTCAGCAAGGCTGCATATAATTGCAGGAAGACATCTTTTTCCTCACTCAAATCCTCTTAGAATAATGGCGAACATACCATGTGTTATCTTAACTGCTCTCATCTTCGCTTTCAGTGCCTCATGAACAAGGACATAAAAATATCTTGAAGTTGTCTTAATGTCTGTTTTTCCTACAAAATTAGATAACCTCACATTTTTCCACCTTGTCGTCCAGCTGGCAATCCTTTGGCCGCTCCCTGAGCCTCTCCACATCCCCTTGAAAACATCTTTGCATCCTCCTCACAATTCAGATTTTCACCGAGTTTTCCAGTTTTTGCAAATTTGGAAATATTAATATTTGATCCCCACATCCATATCATTGATATAGATTCTGAATAGCTGAGACCCAAACACTGATCCCTGCCGTACTCCACTAGTTAGAGGCTGTCAACCCAAAAGTAACCCATTTATTCCAACTCCTTGTTTCTGTCCACTCAATCCACATTGGAGAGCTGGTGCAGACACGATGGGCCAAATGGCCTCCTCCTGCACCAAAACAGGGAAATGCTGGAATTAAACTCAGCAGGTTCGGCAGCATCTGTGCAGAGAGAGAGAGAAACAGAGTTAACATTTCAGCTCTGTGACCTTTCCTGTGAACTGGGGAAAGTTAGGAATGTAACAGGTTTGGAGAAAGGGGCGGGTGGGACAGGGACGAAAGGAAGGTCTGTGGGAGGGTGGAAGACAGGAGAGATTGAATGAGAGAAAAGTGAACCCCCCCCCCCCCCCCCCCAGAGCCAAACTCCCTCAGAGGCTCCCACACTGCATTCCAACAAACTGAACTGGATTGGACTGAATGGGAAGTCATGGGAATGTAACCCTCACTTACTTCATGGATCAAGTACATTTCTGGATGGAAATTAGCTGCACAGACTCCAGCCTGGTTGTTGGTGTGAAACAGGAGCTGATGTCTATCTGTGTGTGTGAGTCCCTGCCTGCAGCTCCCAGAGAGTTTAAAATCCTGCATCTGTCTCTCTGCAGAGCTGCTGGTTAAAGACACATTTACAGCATTTATCAGACAGAAACTTCACTCTCATTCTCTCCCTCCCCTCCCCCAGCCAGTGCTTCTGTTAAAAAAAGGCTAAACGCTTTATTTTGCAGCTCTGATCTGTGGTGAGTGATTAACCATGAAGCACAGGGCACACACCACATTCACACACCGGACACA